>NW_010325342.1:88343-120307 GCF_000700745.2 Antrostomus carolinensis | reverse complement strand
GGAAAAGGCAGTCCTGTACAAGCACACAAGGCTTATGCATTAATTAAAACCCATTTTATCTCATTTAAACTCTACTCTATAGGCTTTCTGCAGTGCGTAGCTACTTGCCTTGGGTGAAAGATTTGATTGTAAATTGTTTGTTTATTTGTTTGTTTTTTTCCTGGCTGCAGTAGTGTTCCTATAAAGATGAGACCAAGAGGCTGAAAGAGCATAAGGTAAGAGATAAAAAAATCATGAGCTCTGATAAGGATACTCAACTGTCACCACTAACCTGGCAGTAAGTAATAATAAAATAGCTAATGCCACTGCCTAAGATAGAGTGGGCAGGCACATGTAGTGAGCAACAAAAGCGAATTAAAACAAATTGTAAATCCATAGAGAATCAATCATATTTCAGTCTCTGGAAGAGTTTGAGCGCCTGGGGTAGTTCTTAACCACTGCTTCTATGGAAGCAAAACTGAGATTGGAAAAAGTTTCTTGCTCAGTAAATGAATTTCCTCATCTTGTTCAGATCTGACTAAATGCTCCTCTATTTTGGCTGACAAACCTATTTTATGTATATTAGCCTTGGATTTAGAAGTGTTGCCCTGTTCCAAAGTTAAAAAAACCCAAACTGATTGCATGCTCTCATGACTATGCCGCCTTTGTAATACACACTGTAATTATCACCATGTAGAGAATTTTGCCTGACTACTCAACAGCTGCTTGTGGGTGAAACAGCAACTCTACGTGAGCAAGTACACAGATGTTCAGCTATTGAATCACTTCTTTGCAATCCAGACCTGAAAATAATTTGGATGTCAGTGCTGTTCAAGCATTTCATCCAGAGTTGACTTTCTCATTTTGAGAAATCAAACCAAATTTTGGCCTTCTGGATTTTAAGGAACTGAAACTAAGAAGCGAACCTCCATGACAGTTGTGCAGACTGGGAGAGACTGGGTTCAAGGAGATGCTTGTTTTGAATCTGTCTACTTTTCCTAACATTTTCAATGAACGTTGAATTGAATGCAAAGTACACAATGGGCTGCTTTCACTGGAATTAGCATTTATTGAACAAGCACTAGACAATGGTTTGTTGGTTGTTCGGGGTTTTTTCTTTTTTTGTTTGTTTGTTTATTTGTGTTTTTTTTTTCATTACCTGGTAAGCCAGGTACAAAGCTCTGTCTAAACTCCCCAAGACTTTGTGAATGGCTGTATCACTGATTTACACTTAGGGTCTCACTGAGAGCATCCTGGAGATGACTGCAGATCTTGCTAAAGTCTACTGCTAACATCAAGATGAAAGGAAATTATTAGTCTCCCCATTTCACATATGGAAGGTGAGACAGAAGAAACATCAGCTTCTTCACACTTGCAGTTTCATGTACTTGTGTTACCAAATGGCAGACAAATGCCTGCACACATCTTTCACTTTTCCATGGAGTGAGAATTTTCACATGCACCATTTGCACATAGTAAAGTGTTTGAAGTGCAAATGCTGTTTAAACCATGCAGATTTTTTTTTCAGACTCACCCTGTTAAGAGGCTTCCCCAGGATCTGTAGGTTATAAGTGCAAGAGCCAGTAACAGCTGCAAGGAGACTACCTTTTTGCCTAGCATGGTGAGAGCAGCTGTTGAAAGAGAAGGTGTTCTTTTGATGGGATACTATTAAACAGAAACTAGAGACAATCTGAAATGCTTCACTTTACAGCATTTTCGAAATCCACTCACATAGATGATTAACCTCCTAGTAGCCCATATGAACAACTGAAGAACTTTAGAAAGCCATTACTTTAGCTTAAATAACTTTTTCCTTTAGCTGATCTGACCTGGGGACATCAATTTCTTCACAGTTTGACTTGGGTTAGTGCTCTCAGCCTGAGCCAGTGGGGAAAAGAAATAGAAAAGTCACACAAAAAGTTTGCCATATAATTTGCCGTCTTCCTAGCCAAAATGTGTATAATTTCTATATCAAAATACAAGCATGACCACCTGTAGAGGTTGTGTCTTCTGGCCAGAAAAAAAAAAAAAAAAAGGAAAAGAAAAAACATTACAAAATCTTCCATTAAACCACTCACTGTTACTAGCATGTGTCATTGGCGTAGGGTGAATCCCTAAGTAAGGACAGGGTCTAGGTTCTGAATTTACAAAAGTTGTTTTTAAAAGACCATGAAGCCAACCATAATAAATATGATCAGACCTCCTTATATTTAAACCTGAAGTTGAAAGTTGCCCTTAAGCAAAAATCTATCTGTAAATTGTAATTTCTAGGTCATTTTGAGGCTTGGAATAGAAATACTTTGCTGGATCCTACATTTCAGTGTTAGAGCTATTCCTGTGTTTCTGAAGTGCAAGCAAAGAGGTGCTTGAGGGTGTATTAGGAGAGGTGATGCACAAACTTCACATTAATTTTTATCTCTTCTGCATCTTTCTAGGATACCTTCACTTACTGTCTGGCTTTGGTAATACATATTACTCTGAATGGGCAAGAAATATAAAGGATGTAAGACCTGAACCAGATTTCGAAGATAAGTATTCATGTTGTAGGGGAAAGAGAGAGATAGTATTAAAATTTTTGAGGCTGAACACTTGTGCCCTAAGGCCAACGCTGTGCGTTCAGCAGCAGGCTGTCACACCCTAATTGCTAGTACCCCTTTGTGAATCAACATCTCTGAGAAGCCAATTCTCCGTGATGCTTCTTTAGTATACATCTTCTCATTTGCCCCATGTATATTTCAGTTTGCCATCTGATAATTGGAATTGTGTGGGTAGCAGCCGGTACCATCTGGCTTGTTAATAAGTAGAGGATAAAAATGTCTAATGCCTTGCTCTACATAAATACAAGAATTACCTTACAAATAAACAGCTCCCTAAAACCTCAAGTGATGAGAACAAAAGAAAATAGTGTGGTCTTAGCTCTCTAAAAAACACTGAAGAAAGAATGAGAGAGCAGTTGGAAAGCCTCATCGCTTCCCATCTTAAGTTTTAGTGTAACCAAAACATATGGGAAAAATAATGCAAAATTAAACGTGATAATGCACTTTTCACACCAAAACATATTGGGCCACTATAGAAATGATGCAATTAAAACTGCTGCCTTCAGGAGCCAAAGCCTAAGCTGAATAAATACGGTACAAATTAAAGTTTTTGATTTAAAACCAGTGAAAGATTTATCATAATGAACCTCAGAATTGAGATAATATGACTTGGGGGCATCAAAGCTTAGCTATAGAAAGCCACATGTCCTACAATGTGGAGTTAGAATTGGAAGACTGACATCAGCAGATTTTAGGGCACAGAAAGGCTTACAAGTTCATTTGCATGTGAATGGCCAAGACCATGCAAAATCTTGCATGTAAACAGTGCAGTATTGTAATCAATACTTTAATTAACAGGAAAGCAGTGCAAAGCTGTCTGCATTGGGAAATAAACTCTGATCCTGTAGGCTGGATGCGAAAGCCACGCTGTTGTATTGGGAACCTGCTGGAACTTGCACAGCTCCTTATCTGAAAGGCCTCATACACACCGTGACAATGTCCTCTAATCTGGTAATAAAAAGGGCATCATGAACGGCAGCAGCCAGGCCAGCCAGGGATGGCTGCAGTCACACTATGCTCCTAAGATGGTGAAAGGAGATTTAAGTCTCTTGCAGAAAAAATCCAAGGGTTGCCTCCAGCCTGGCCTGGGTTGGGAGAGGGGAAAAGGGAGGAAGTGCAGCTGGGGGGGCCGCTGCCTGGCTAGGGACTGCAGCACCCAGGAGGTGTTCAGAGGCAGAGGAGAAAAGGCACACAGTAAGCACCTTGGTTCCTCCCCCGCCACCAGCCACCCCATGAAATGTCAGCCTAAGAAAACAGAAGTGCTGGCAGTTGGAGTTTTGCACTGCTGGAGGGCTTCCCCAGCAAGACATTGCCTGTCCAAAAGGTGCTGTGAAATGCTCACCTTCATTCTTCCAGACACAAACCCAAGTCAGACTGAGTCAGGACTCAGAGGTACCCAGTGTTTCCCCAGTTAGTAACACTACTCATGATGATACCATAGCAAGCTGGAGACAGCATTTAGTTTGAAAAAACAGGAGAAGACCCACCTTTGGAAAGCAGACCAGATCTGCACTGGGTGGAGCTGATGTAGCCTGGCACCTGATGTAGTCCTGTGGACTTCCGCCCTGTGCACCTGCCCTCATCACTTCACTATAAACACAGAAGCTATACTCTCTGCTTGCCTACCTGCTTTCTTGCTCAAATATTTATAATCACATGTAAGACTTGT
This sequence comes from Antrostomus carolinensis, assembly GCF_000700745.2. Lineage (NCBI taxonomy): Eukaryota > Metazoa > Chordata > Aves > Caprimulgiformes > Caprimulgidae > Antrostomus > Antrostomus carolinensis. Next base: position 116,062 of record NW_010325342.1, on the reverse strand, counting down.
ACCATTTACGTCCTTTGACACCGCACCAGGCACAAGAGTGCAGTTCTCTGGCCAACCTTGCACCAACTCTTGCTGCTAGTCTGGGTTGTACATTGTGCTGATCAGGAGCCGGCCCTTGCCAAACACAATCTGTAACAGCTGAGCCTCCCTCCTCTTCCCTCTTACAGTGAATCATAATTTTGGTCTCATAACAATCAGCTGATTGTTTCACAAAATCTGTAGGAGCTCCATTATCTCAATAAAAATGCTTCTGCTTTCATAGACTTTGCTTCTGTGGTTTTGAAATTTAGCTTCTGCATTTTGAAAATTTAGTTTCAGACTGACCAGCAACACTAACTGGAAGATACCTTCAAGGGAAACAATGTAAGAAGCATAGGAATAAAATGAGAACTGTAATCATGCCTTAGGAGGGGAAAAAAAAGAGCTAAACCTACATGATGGGCTGGGAGTAACAGATGACAGTGTTTGAAATAGGAAGTGTGGTGATTTCTAGTGAACCTGTAGTGTACAGAGCAGAGCCAGTTCTGACAGGCAGAGGAACTAAACCATAAGCAGCAGAGCTGCGTACCTTAGCTGGTACCATGCAGTGCCTCTAAAAAGCAGGGATCAAAGTGATTGCATCAGAGTTATAATAACTGCCATCAAGGCATTTCACATATAGTGCGGTATTGCAGATGTTGCTCATCAAACAAGGTAAATACTATTGTGAAACTGATAGTATACTGCCAGTCATATAGTAATAGCTACTATACACTCTTACACATGTGTTCTATCTCTTTCTCCCTCACTGCTACATGCATGCATGTACTGCATGCTCCTGTGTAAGACTGATGTTGCTCATTCCCAATACACTTCAGAGTCTTCTTGTTTTACAGATGTGAAAACAGAGCTAGGATCAAGTGTCTTGCCCAGAATTACCCAAAAGGCTGAGCAGGACTCAGATCTGGGTTTCCTGAGGTGCAGTTTTGTGTCCTGTCAGCTCAGAAACACAAGACTACCCCTCACAGCCTTCAGCACCAATGCTCTATATGAGGTGCCTCTGCCACACGTGTCTGTGCAGTGAGCTCAGCGCTTAAGCCTGTGGAGATGGCACTGCATTTTTCTCTGGAGGTATTCATTTCATACACATTTTTCTGATAGGTTTTTATGGGCTTTTTAAAACCTTCATTCCTTCCCTAAACTCTTTTTGACCAGACATCAGGATTAAAGAAACTGATTCTGTCTCCCAGTTCTAGGCAATTCCCTCCCAAGGGAACTAAGCTCATCCTGCTTCTAAAGGATCAAATTAATTTCATCTTCCATCCCAATAAATTTTAAATCAGCATAAAATGTGGGTCCTAATCCAGATTTTGCTTATTGTGTTGCAAGTCAGCAGGTGGTGCACATGAGATGCTACATATGACTGTAATTAAAGAAGATTGCAGGTCAGATACTTTAAGCCCCAGCTCCAGCTTCAGCTGCAGTGACAGGGAACTGTTTGGACAGGTTACATCTTCAGGCAAATAAAGAATAAGGTTCAGTCCTTTGTTTTTTCTTCTTGTTTTATTTTCCATCAGAACATTAAAAAAGGTGTGCACAGACAGTAAAGGAGGAGTTTGGTAAAGGTCAGAGATAGGCTTGAGGTAACATCAATGATGTTTTATTCTACAATACCTGGGATGGGTGCAAGTACCCACCTGGAATTTTATGGTGCATTGTGCATGCAAATAGATGTTAACAAGATATATATAACAAGTCTATGAAATAATAATATGAAAACCTAGTAGCTAGTCTTTTGGATTGGTCAGATAAGGGAATTTTTTAAATGCCCTGCTTGGCAAATATAGCTGTACATTTAGCTTCTAAAAATGAGGCCCCTTCAAGGGATGTGAAGCTGGGCACCAAAATCTGGTACTGGGCAAGAAAAGCTGGTTTGGAAAAATCTTATTCAGTAACAGTTTCGGAGCCGATAGTAGCAACCTAAATAGTAATTGTTGTCATATAACTGAAAAGTCCTGAGATTTACTTGGACAATGTCCCTGGGAACATTCGTTAAGAATGAAATGCAGTTGAAGCAATTTGTACCATGAAGTCAGACAGGAAATCAGACTAATCCTTGATGAAATTATGTGTAAGCTTGGCTGTGTAAGACTTACTGGAGCAAAAGAGGCAGAAGAAAACCAAGCCAGAATGAGATAGTGAAAGGTACTGAAACTAGGTCACTGTTCTACATTGCACAAAAGCTAAATGGGGTTGTATCATCCCACAGTATCCTTAGTGAGATGGTCAAAGGACTTTATCTGGTGCATATCTCCTAGCAGCATCCAAGTCATACAGCAGCATAAATCATGAAGAAATTTTAAGGTCAGAAGAAATGCTAAGACAGGTAGAATGTATTGCACTGAAGCAACACGGGAGGAAAGGGGATGGCTTCTGTCATAACCCTGCAACATTGCATGATAACAAATTCCCATCAAGATATCCTGTGACTTATTAAAAAAACCCAAAAAAGTACACTATGAGTAGGGTAAAGGGGAGTTGAGTGGAAGAGCCATTAGACAGATACACAAAACCAGCAGGAGAGAAGAGGTGCTTAATTAGTAAAAAGAAATAAGATTGCAGTAGAAAACAATCTATTTTCTACCCTGCAGACTCAAAACCCTTTGTCATGATTAGTTAAGGGACAGGATAGACTTACTGACCAATAGGACAGAAAATGCTGACTGTTCTCTTTCCCCTTCTCTTTGATATTTAAAGCTTCAATTCCATTAAGGTTAATTCAATCAATCGAATTTAGACGTCTTTATGGAATTAAGCAATTTTCTCCCTTTTATAAGCAAAGATATAGAAGAATTATTAAAAATGTACAATTCAGACGATGGAAATGGTTTGAAAGGTTATTTCATACACAACGTTTTTTATTGTTTTGGGTTTTTTCCCCCATGGCTTATGTTAGTTTAGCAATAAATATAGCTTAACTAATTATATTATTCTTTTTTAGTGGAGAAAGTCCATGATTTCAAGACTGAAATAAGTATTATCAGAGCAAGTTGTTTAAAGACGAATGCAGGAACAGTCTTTAGATAATATTAATTTAATCAATTAACTGTAGAGATCTTATTTCCTATCCAAAACCACTAGGAAAAGTGTTTCTTTGCTCACAGTCCCTGTCTCAGATTGCTGGAAGCATTTGAGAATACCGCATTATTTTATTAGGTGTACGTAGAGCCTAATATCCTAGTACCACTGCCCTCCCCCAGTCTTACCAACAGCAGATAATCAGAATTAGACCTTTTAAAAATGAGCTATGAGGTGCTCCCTAGCTGACAATAAGATTTTCTAAATTTGTAATTTCAATGTAGGTAGTCAGACAAAACAAAAATTCTGTCCTCAGTCTTTATCTGTTTAGCATTAAGGCACATTGCTAAAGGAGACCTGTTTCTGCTTCATCTGTGGTGTGAGAGAAGAGACTATCCCATCAGTGTCTGCTGACCTCAAGGTCTACAGCTTCAGTTAAATAGTAATTTTAAAGCACCCTGAAGAAATATTATGTTATATTCATTAAGAAATATAAAGAAATAATTCTTAAGTAACTATTAATTACTTAAGAACCAGTTCATGCTGTCCTTGGGTAAGTGTCCTAAAGCAAAGCAAACTCTGAACCCGAGTGGGCAGAGATTCTCAGGATAGATCTATCTCCATCCAGCCCTTTGCTGACTCTGCAGCTCCAAACTTGGCAAGATTTGCGAGTATCGAGGATTCATATTATGATCCAAATTTTGAACTTCTGCTTTATTTAAGTGCAGGATATGTATGTTTTTCTAGTGTCAGAGTCCATTTTGGTTTATTTATGTCTATTCAAATAAATTATTATCAACTACTTTGTGGACTTTAAATTTACCATTTTTTCTAAATGGTAATTATTCTTGGTCTATCCACGGGAAGTTAGAATCTGAGACAAGAAATACTCCTGAAGCCATTAGCATGCATCCTAAATAAAACTGATCTGGTTTTACTACAATGAGAGTGAAAAAAAAAAGTCTATTAGATACTGGAAATACTGTCTTTCTAAAACCATCAGATTTTCATTTGTGCAACATCTAACCACTGCAAATCTCAGCAGAAAATTGCACTGGAACAGTGGGCGGTTCCGAATTGCTGGAAACTTTACAATGGCTTTTATGTTTAAACATCGTTTAGCAGCTGTTAAAGGTCAGCACAGATCCTGTACTTTATCTGTATAAATGAAGTCTACAACTGCCAAGAAAATAATGCATTAAATAATGTAGTGATTATTATCTTGATTTTCTTTTTCCCCTTCAGAAGTGAAAAGGACCTCTTAAGCAGTTCCATTTTTCTCCTCCTTATTTCAAACTGACAAAGTAAAACACTAATTAAATTATTTATACCAGAAATTTTCTTACAGGGATGACACATTTTGTACACAAAGCAAGTAAAACATCTGACACATTGTATAGTGCCAGGTGCAGTTAAGGAAGTGTAATACACATCGGCATCTAGAGGCTAAAAAACCCAACAAACTTGCTGCAATGTTTCATTATCAATTTTATTTCCTACCATACACCAAATGTACAGCACAGAACACAATTTTGTTGTTTTGATGTAAGAAATATTAATTGTATGAAGAAACAGTATACAAACTACTCCAAATTAAAAAATGCATACATCATTGCTCTTTACAAAAGGTCTAATTTACAGGATAGCTCATCAATGCATTTAAACACAAAAAAAGAAAAAAAAAAAGAAAAAAAATCAGTGCACATTACAAAACACATCAAGTACAAGGAAGGCAAATAAATACAAACATACTGCACAGAACATCCTGAGCAAACAACCAAACACAGATAAATTAACCTGAAGCCATAGTAAATCATAATAATAAATACATAGGTCAGTAAAAGATTTTTTTTACTTAAATAAAATATATAACAAATTTGTTAAAATATTTAGTAAATTAAATTTTAGTCTTTGTAATGAGTGACTCATTTTGTATGCATTTAACAAGTATAACAAATGTTCGCTGTTTGTTTTTTTTAGCAAGAACAATAACTTTAATAGCAAATTTTTGTTTGGTGTCCTCCTATTTATATAAGACAGCACATATGGTAGCTTTTGAAAAAACAATTTAAAAATAAACACAGCTCCTAAGAACATACATTTTCCCCTGTCTAAACTAAGATAGGAGAGTTGAATCAACCCTCAAACAAAAAGCAAGCCCCACCTAATGCAGAACGGTGACCACAGTGCATGAGAGTTGAATCACTTCTGAATAGTACTTTTGTGCAGGAACAGTAATAATATAATTGTATATGTCAAGCCTGTGAATGCCATCATATTCAATCTAAATATAAATGAGGCTAATAAAAATAAACACTTTCATTATAGCACGGAAAAATTAAACACACGCTAGATCCATGTATACATTTACACTGAGGCACATATGCACATGAGGTGTGTGTGCATACAAAAAAGGCAGTTTAGCTGGTTGTTTATACCTTTTTCTTAAAAAAAATAAATATAAAAAAAACTTTTGAAACAATGCTTAATTACTTACAATCCCTGAAATAGACATTGCCTCTGTTATAGCAACCACTACTTTCTGATAGATTCAGAAGTTCCGCACCCAGGCTAACCAGATACTGAGGTGCACACCAGCACCTCTACGCAAGTGCTCATCTGTCCACCCCTCTGTCTGTCTGTACTCTCTGTAGCACTTGGTACCCTACCAAAAGACTGGTAACAAATTCAGTATCAGCCTTGTTTTAGTGAAGAAGGATGGGAGAAACCAGTCATGGTGTTGCTACCCTTTGTTCAAAGACAAAAGCAACCACCGTTGTGCTGGAGTGGTATTATTCCTCTCCAGACTGCTGCCTTCTCAGCTGTCGTTAAGTTCAAACCAGTATTAAATGCCATTTCAGGGGAGATGTGTTCTATTCATTATGTACAAAGCCTTCGCTCGGGATGTGTTTGCATTTTTCAAACCCAAATCCATAGCAATACTGGTCACTTGGTTAAAACCTCAACATCTTGTACTAAAAAAGTACCAGTCAGTCCTGTCAAATTATCCTTGTTTAGAGATAATTGTCATTTCTCTCCATGAGCTAACTGTGAAAAAAAACTGCAGTGGTAAAATAAATCTGAAGTTCTCTTGAAACATTTTAAATAACCATTCGCATAGGCTAAATCACACAGCCAAGTCAAGTGCTTTGCTGATTGCTATATTTCATTATTGCTAACGTATTCTTTAACACACTGTTTTCCAGCATACTGTGCTTTTAAGAGCCCAAGTTCCCCACTAGTGGGCACCATTTATCTTCTCATTCCGTGCATCTTCACATCTCCTGGTACTGCAAACCCATTTCTGATACAAAGCCATTATAAAAAAGCAGGATGTGAGGAAAATAAAACTAGAACCGTGGTTCAGTCATTTCTTACTTTCATAGGATTTTTTTTTTCTTCCTGTACAAACCCAGCAAGTTATTTAATTTACAGTATAACTTTTCAGTCTATTTAAAATCCCATTGGAAAATAAATTAATAAACACATTTGTAAAAATATGGCAGGCCGCAAAAATGCTGTCAAAAGATAAAAAAAAACAACTCTTTGATTAGAAATAAATAAAAAATATAAAAAATAGTCGCACACACTTTTTACATTCACTTTACAAAAACTGAGTGCAAAAAAAAAAAAAGGAATTGTACTGAAATAAATATAATATACTAACAGAGTGCATTGCTGTTAATAGAAATAGTCTGTTGTGGTTTTATTATTTTTTTTTATTTTTATGTCAGCTGGGAAAAAATTAGTGCAATGTTGCAATTGTAAATGCAGCATGGCAACCTACACCTCTTAGCAGTACATGAACTCCTAACAGATCCATCTGGAGTTTACTGCTGTTAAGTAATTTCTGTTGCCCAGCAGCTTTCACATCCTACACATGGATGCCCTTCACTGCCTGTTTGATACTTTCCAGCAGAGCTTTGCATTCGGGGGAATAGTCCTGTTCCAGATTGCTGTACATGTCTGTGAGTGTATTTACATATGCTTCGAAATTCTGCTCACTGATTGGCCCCTAAATGAAGACAAAACAGATTATAATTGTAGGAGATAAAATTAAGGCAAAAAAAAAGAAACCCAAACACCCAACCTCAAAATATGGTAGCGCGGCAATATGGCAACTGGGGAGAAGTCGTAAATAAGGCAGCTATCCAAAGTAATGGAGGGGTTGTAGAAATGAAGGGAGTTGCATGTGTTGGGGGAAACACACACTATCCAAGCAAGAAAAGGGTTGGAGATATCATCAGTGTAACTTGCTTTTTTATTGTGGCCTGTTTGGCTCGTATTGTGGCTGACATCCCCATAACTGTCCTCAACTAATCTCCCAGTGGCAGTCTTAGGATTGGGAAAGGGGACTGTAGCTCAGACCCTTTGTATGTTTGTGGATTTGGTCTACATTTGCAAGTAGGACATCAAGGATGTGGAATTTTTTAAGAAGGTAGAGCTTTGCTGGCTTCAGAAAAATCACCTGCATGAAACATGTTAAAATTCTGATCTAGGAGCAAGGGTAAATAAGGATCCCTGTCATGAAGTTTTCATGATTTGTGCATGGTAGACATTCAGATAGGGAGGGACAAGGGAAAAGCCTGAGCTACACAGTGCAGTACAGGGCAGAGAGAACAGGGCTGGCTCAGTCCTGGAAGCAACTGTGCCTGCTATCACACAGATTTCTTGATCCAGCATCCCTGTAAAGTAAATTAGGCTAAAGAGCTCTCTGCTAATGCAGCTCCAGTGCTCCTGCTGTCCCTGAGCTTGCTCATCTGCTTCAGGTGTTGGCAAAAGTCTCAAAGAAGGTGTGAAGCTGCTGGCTGTGGTCTTACCATCTGCGGAAGTTGAATGTCAGCGAGGCTGGAGATGAGGGCTTGGCTTAAGCCAGCTAACTCCTTCAACAGGCTCTCATTGTTCTGCTCTATGAGTTTGTTCTCTTCTTCTATTGTTTTTAAATTGCTTTCCATAGATGTGATCTAAAAGACACAGGCAGGCACAAACACACAAATAGAAAGACCCTTGACAGCATTGTAACTGCAGTTTGAAACTAAAATGGCAGTCACGTGATTAGGAGAGGGGTCACGATGAATCTGAAGATTAGGTATGGTTTTCTTAGGATAGACATCTCAGGGACATATCAAGACTTCTTGAGACATCTCAAGACATCTCGAGAGTTCTCCACAGAATATTCATAGCAAGGAAGAGACTGTTTTCACTCTGAACCCATGGACTTTGCTGCTGGTTCACAGAGAAACCTTGTGGCAGTGAGGCACTGGAGGATGCCCTACAGCTGGAGGAGGGAATTGAGCTGGGGTGAAGGTCATTGTGGAGCTGGGATGAAGAGTGGGGCCACAGGGCTGGCAGACTCAAGGAGAAAGGAGACCTATGTTTACATTGCTGTCCTACTCTTACAGCATCCCTGTTGATTGACCACAATAACAAGGGCACGGGTATTAGCTGTTGTGCTATTTTCCTGCCCTGCTTCCAGGTGGAGGGTAGAGCTGTGGACTGGCTGGGGTCAGCAAACAGGGCTGGTGCTGGAAACAATAAGAGAAAAATAGAGTGGAAAGAAAACTAAGAGGTTGAGTGTGCAACAATCATCGCAAAGATGATCTCTGACCAACAGAATGGAAACAAAGGTTTTGGAAAGAGCAGGAAAAACGTCTGAGGTAGCAAAATGGTATCTTTTTAGCGTGAGAGCACTGGGAGTATACTCGTCTCTTAAGGCTTTTATGTCAAAAGCAGTGCTGAAAAACTGAAGGCAGCAACAGCAGGGCCTGCTCCCCACCACTGCCCAGTTCCTCACCCCACAGTGGGCAGCTGGGCAGCAGGGCAGGGCAGAATCAAGGACTGGCCACCGCTCTGTGAGGCGCAGAGCAATGGAGTCACATCCATGGCTGTTATGTCCACCCTCTGCTCATTAAAATGCACATCTCTGTTCCTCTTAAATTTCTCTTGCTGTGACCACTTTACTTCCTTTCCTCACACACCATCGCACATCAGAACTGTCCCTAAGGGGAGGAACCCCCTTTTTGCCAGCCTGTGACCCACTGCAGCCTCTGCTCTGGAGGGTGCTGACAGCAGCCTGACACCCGGCCAGGTGAGGTTAAAAGGAGATAGAGCAAGCCATATAGGGGATGTGTTGTTTCAGCTGTAGCTCAGTTCAGGCTTTGCTGATCAGACTGCCTTCACCAGGGAACAAGTCCAAGGAGAAGAAATCTGACTGCATAAATTGGGTAATCTCTATGCAAACAGGACAGTGGTCACCAGAGAACTGAAATAATTGTCCTGAGACACTTAAAGCCAACCATCAGCCCCTCCCTCACTGCAGTGCAATTTGGGGTATATATCCCCTCAGCCTTTGCAGTGTGAAGCCAGATCATTTAGATCCAGCATAGGTGGCATAAACTTTATCCTTATTTAGACCCTACCTGCAGTGGTTATTAAAAAACAGCATCAATCTACACTATGCATTCCAGTGTGGTACAAATGTAAAGGGGTATGGTTACATTAGTTTGTTTTAAATCCTTTTAGACTTGTATTCAGTTCCTAGATCTCATTTAGGAACTTTTTTCTTAAACTCTTATTCCTAAAATATTGAGCAAGCTTCTGCTTTTGCTTTTACCTAGTCTGCCCAGGTGAACTCTCAGCTGCTATAGCAGTGTCTGTGGGAATGAATTTATTCAGATCACTCCATAGAACCACTATCAACATCTTAAAGCAAATTTAATCTCTCCAGTATACAAAAGAATAAAAGAGAATGACTCTTTTCTATAGCTCCCAGTCAAACTCCTCTGCTACATAAATCAACAAAAGGTATCCACTCTTTACCAGGTGTTGCCTGGAGGCAAAACTCAAACTATTTGAATAACTGACAGTGGCTGAACTGAACTAGGCAGATTTTCTTAGGTACAGATAGGAACAAAGTCAACTCACATTAAGAATTAGAGTGTGCTAGTAAGGAGTAATATCCTCCTTAAAAAACACAGTCACGGGATTCTACAGGATTTGGTCAACAGAGGTTTGGTCAACAAAAGAAAATGAATGTTTTGTTGGGTAAATATGGTTTTTCTGCTTGCCAACATTAGCTCCAAACTGCCCTGAATTTGTCATTTACCAGATCTTTAAGACAATACCCAGGAATCTGCTGCTTATTTACAGAAAACAAACAAAAACTTGATAAAAAAGCATGTAGGATTTTGGTCCTTTTAAGTGCCACAAAGTGATGGGAAAACAAATCTACAAGAAACTAATTGTTTAAACATAGCCTTTACATAGCATTTAATGAATTTATTGTGCTTAAATGTAGTGTAAGAAAAAGTAAAACTTTCATCCAGATGTCATACCTGGGTTTGAAGTTTCATCATGTCAGCTTCAATTTTAAGATTGGATTCATTCAATTCTTTTATTTCTTCATCCAAGTGTCTGATTTCTTCATCACTCTCAATACCTGCAAATAGTTGAAAATACCAATATCAGATTTAAAGTGCTCACATGTAAATGGATGTACAAGTAACATGCTGCATTACCTGTTACTGAACAAGAGGAAGATAATAAGCTTTTAATCAAATGACTGATCCTTAAATTGACTCTTACTTTGCTTTTACTGTCAAAATTGTTTCCTAGTTGTAAAACATCTACATGAGCTGTCACATAGAAGGAGCTTTCTGAGTCCTTTGTGTTTCACAATTATTTTGTTCCAGTGTAACATGCAACTACAAGCTGGAGGGTAGAGAAAGGAAAAAAATGCCCAGAAAGTGGAAAGTTTATCATAAAACATGAAGATGTATTTACAATGGCTTTGAGGTTTTTTCCATATTAAAAGAAATGTAACAGCAACCCTTCTTTTGCAGGGAATACCCCAGGGTAACATCCCCACTGGTATAACTGGTGACTTTAGTAAACTCAGCTGTACCTGCTTCTAATCTTGCAAAAAGTTCTATGGGGGCAAATGTCTGTGCACAAGAACTTCAGGAAGCACAGCCTTAGTTACATGTGATAGTGAAAGTTAAGTAATAGCAAAAGGGAAATTGTCAGGAAGCTAACAAGCATTACAGAAAAAAAAAAAAAAATCCCCAAAGTCAGATAGCAAACTGAAAAAAACCACAACATCAGATCTTTAATGAAAACCTTATCCTGAAAAATACTGAGCAGCATTCTGAAACCAGCTCTAGCCAGAGATTTGTGCCATTATTGTTGTTACTGCTTTAAAACCTGAACTGAGTCTACTGGGGAGCCAGCTTGGGAAATCTGCCAGCAGCACTCCCTGCCCCACTGAAAACATGGACACGTGGAAGCAAACTCGTTTGCCCAACCTAGCACAACCATTTTGTTCAGCAGTTGGAGACATAAAGGCTAAGTTCTCTGAATCCTGGCTTAATACCCAACTTTCTAAAGCATGCTGTGTAAGAAAGGAGACTCCTTCATATTTTGCTCTATAACTATTTGGTATTTGTTCCTTTACACTTGGGTTAGCAAAATTTTCTGAGTGCTGCACTGATACTAAACCATTTAGTATTCAAGTTAGGGAGAGGAGTCAATTTCTGCACACAAGATTTATCCCTTCTTACCTTAGTCATCAGATAGCTGAGTCCTCCTGATCTGTAACTAATAATTTATTAGTAATAATGATATTGAAAGCATCTCCAAATCAAAAAATAATGCTTTGAGACAAGATGAGAACAAACAAGCAATGTTGAGTTATCATGATGTAAATGAGGATAATTTTATAATCTCTCATGCAAAGATTTTTATTATTGAAGATTTGTTATTGCTGAAGACAGCTGAAAGGAGTGAGAATTAATGCCAGAATGGCATAAAGGGGCATAAGTATAAATGGGAGTCAGGGCCCTTTTATATAAGTAAATGTCATAATCTTTTACAGATCTCCTTACCACCACTTGCTTTAAGCTTGATAGTCATTAATTCTTCCGAAATTTTGCCCTTTTTTATGGCTTGTGCATTCAGAGGACAACCAGACAGGCTGAAATGAATAGGAAAAAAAAAAAAACAAACACAACAAAACAAAAGATTAGCACCCACTTGAAAATGGCAACAATCCTTTCAGGCAATATTATCATGCACTTGGACAGACCTCTGTACCTAAGGTCACATCAGTATCTCCATTATAGCATAGCTTCAGGGAATGACATAACTCATAAAGAGCCATTTAACTGTATATTCCATCTTGAAAATTGGCACAGAAATCTCAACCTATAAATAAAAAACTCTTAAGCATATTTCAAAATAATAAAAATAGCAGTGGCAGCTACTGTTAAGTTATATGAAGATGCATTTACAGAATTCTTGAAGTTCCAACACTTATAAATAAAAACTCTCTATTGTTTTTATTGAGGGCTTGTGCTCCAGAGGAGAGGGGCAGTATGGTCCTTTGAAATGGCAAGTTTACTACTCTAAAAAAAAATAGTTAATGGGATTATTTCCACAATGCACAACTACTGTATCATTTTGTTGATACATAATAATGATCAATACAATAATAACTCTGGATATACCTTATAGACTGTAATAGCTTTTTTAAATTGTTCTATTATATAGTCAGTTTGCCTTTTAACCACTGTTCACATTAAATTACCTTTTACTATTTCAAAGCTTACAATTTCATCAGCTGGTAATTATCTGAGGCAAATTTTATAGCCCACTGAAGGGCTAAGATGAATTGCACTGTCTTAATACTATCTTTACAAATAACAAAGAAAAAATGCCCATATGCTGAAGAACTGTCAGAAGGATTTGTATTCAGATGTAGGCAAGTAAGGAGTGAAGGAAAATTTTGTTCCACAGGGAAATGGTTGATTTTTGTGTGTATGTATAAAAATCAAAACCAAAAATCCTAACAGACATCATGTTTCCACATGGGGAAAAAAAAATAAAAAGTATCTGTGGGTAAAAGTTAGCTTCACACTGGCTTAGCTAAGAGCTACATGGGGAAAGGTGCTAGTTCTCTGGTTCTAAAATGCTGCTTAGTATCTCTGACCAGAGCAGATAACTAACTGGAAAAATGTCTGAAAGCCAAGGGTTACTTGTTAGGTTTCAAATGGCCTAGGAAAGGATATTATATCACAAAACTACACTTGCTACTTCATTTTAACTAACATGATCTTGAGTGTAATCCAGGTTTATGTAGGACAGAAATAATCTGTAGTATGAGTTGCAACCAGCTAGCATACTATTTATGTTATTTGCTTAATTAGCCCCTATTTACAGTAGGGTCCTGATGTAAAGGCTTTAACGTGGGATGTAGATCATAAAGTTAGGATAACACTGGACTCTGTCTGAATTTGTTCAAGACAACTTGGACATTCTTATGTTGGAGAAATGGGTTCAGAATGTTAGAAAGAAAGCAAAGAAGGCATAGAATATAGACTTAATTCCTGTTGCAGACAGAAGACTAAACTTTGTCAGGTATTAATTCAGATTCTGTAACCAGATTCTTTGAGTAATATTGATTGAACGTGGTCAAATTATACTAGTGTTTTCACAGTGATATATAAAAACATAGTGTTTATTGTTACTGGTTATATATGTGATTCTTGCTTTGTAAGGATAATTTTCTTTGTAAGATTGTTATAACTTCAAACTTATGTAATATGAGTTCTGTATGTTTACTTTTTTTGTGTGGTTCTAGCTATTTAAATACAAAGTTTATGAAAACAGCTTTTCCACTGGTAGAATGATTAAATGAATGCAGCCATTGTTCCTGCTAAGTCTTCTCTGGTGACGTATCAAGGATATTTGCATTTTCCTTAAAAGTTATACAGATAATACTCCATATTTGCCCCGGAAAGAACTCTATTAAATTTTAAACCATATAGAATTTTTGCTAATTTGAAGAAAAGACCTTGAAAAGTCACACTGCAATGGGAACATAGAAAAAGAGTAAAAAGTTGATCCCAACTCTTGTTACTCTGATCCATATTACCTCAGATGCAATGTAAACTATGTTGTTACTTAAAAGACTTCAGCACAATTTATTCAGACTATAACGTCACATGTTGCCAATGTAACAGCGGAATGTTAAGGAGAAATAAAAAGAGAAAACACAAAGTTATACCTTCTGTGGGTGACAAAAACATTATTAACATGACCCAGCCCGTTGCAGCCTGGCAAAGGACAGTGTGGCAGCTCTTGTTTGTTCAGTTTCCAGGATAGTGAAGACCCATTGACGGGACTCTCCTTCTGTCTCTTGGCAGCCAAAGGACAACCAGAAGCAGTGCGATGAGAAGTGTATTTACCTGATATGTGACCTTGGCCATCACAGCCTATCACTGGACATCTACAGAAACACAGCAAAAGAACCCCTGTTTTCACTGGAGAGAACAGGCGAAGACAGTCTCAAGAAAGTCTGAAAAAATAATTCCAGCTACCTGTGCCACTTTGCATTAATGGATTAAGACTCAGTCCCCAGAGGCACACTGTACCTGAGCATCCAATTCATGTCAAGATGAGTTATGGGGGTTCAGCTGATTTGCAGATTAGGCAATTTAAAATACAGCCATACAGCCTAAGAAACTAAAACATTCATTTATATAGTATTTTAACAGAAAAGAAAATTGAAATTCTATCACAGCAAATAATTCATCCTTCTACAACTTTATGGAAAGTCAACATTCTCTCCTCACTATCTAGGTTTTTGGCATGAAGGAGTGGGTGGGTTTCTGTACCTGGAAAGCTTGTGTCTTCTCATGCAAATACTTGCAAAGAAAGTTTTGGGATTTTCTTACACTGCTCTGTCAGTGTTATGCAGCCTCTCATATATCATTAGTAAGTATTAAGAACAACATTGTATGCAACTAAATCTTCATATCTTATCCTGGCAGTTATTATTTACTGATTTTAATGGAATGTGGGTTCAAGTCAGGAATGTAGTGAATCTCTACTGAGTTTTCTATTTTCACTTTAAGTGAAATTTTAATTTAGTTATAGAGGAAAGATGTGAGACATATATTTAAGTTCTCTGGGACATATTTTTAAAGTACCACTCTGATTTAATTAGCTGACATGTTAAGATTTCACTACAGACAGAAACATATTTTTTTCCTTCCTTTTGCCAAATTTTCCAACCAGGTGGCACTTTCATAGCACTGTTTAAAATAATTGGACCAATGCAAGCAGATCTAGTAATCCCGCCTTGTTGTTCAAGCTCCAAAGCGATGGTCTCCACCAGCTTTGCTAGAAGCAGAAACACTTAGTTCAGCTCCAGCTCTAGGCCCTGTCCTCATGCAGCCCAGATTAACTGCAGCATCTCCTATGATGCCTCAAGTCCTGAGCTCTTACAGGCTTATTTCCCCCTTCACTGGTGGTAGACCTCTGTTTTTCTACTCACTTAAGTTCAGAGTCTTCTTTTTCTTCCTTGGTAGGAGTCACTTTGATACCTCCTTTCCTGGCACGAGGACAACCAGATAAGCTGAAAGAAACACACAGAGTAAAAGCCACCTCTTTCTGCTGCTACTTGCCAAGAATCCCTAGCGCTGCAGCCCTGTGCAATGGAATGGTTTTTACCTTCTGTGGGATGCATAGTTCCCTGTCACGTGGCCAGAGCCATCACAGCCAGGTGTTGGGCACCTATGGAATAATATAAGGAGCTTATAAAATATGGCTTCAAAAGTACACAGTAAATAATGGGTACATTGTGCATTTTGTCTAGGGTGGAGGAAAAAACAGGAGAGGTTTCTAGTTCTTGACAATTTTTTATTATTTTTTTTTTAAATGAACAGATTCCTGTCATTTTTTTTTTCTTTTATAAAAAAAATTTAGTAAGGAATGTGAAATATATTGCATATGTATGATTTAATTAGTTTACAACACTGTTTGTACCAAACATTTTTCCTTGTACAGGATCAATATTACAAAAAAAAAAAAAAAAAAAAAAAAAAGCAGCTTGATATAGATCTATTTGTAAATTTGCTATTATGTGTTCGTTTGTTATTCTTCTGATATTTTCAGGTACAGATATAAATGAGCACTTTGCCAGTATCTACAGAAGGGGAAATGGAAGCAGAGAAGCAGTTTTACTTTTGGGCTTCAGTAGATGATAGCCAGAATTTGAATTTATTAATTTGTATATTCTAGCACTGTAAGCATACAACAAAACCACTTCTTCCTAAACACTAGATTCAATTGGGTATTCAGCTGGGCAATTGGATTATGCTTATGTCTCATAGAGGGTTTCTGTGTTTGGGTGCAAAAACAAACCTTTTCAAGTATGAATGTTTAATACCAAAACAACCATACAATTAAAAGAACCAAACCTGTCTGTTACAGTGTTTTTGCAGGGGTTTGGGAGGGTGGGCTTCTTGCTTGCCAGTTGTACATGAAGGATGTGCTCCAAAAGCCTACTGAAGTCAATAGTTTCTTTCTGTGGGATCTGGAGCAAGACCTTATTGCTAGCACCTTCCATCTCAGAAGTTGAGATTTTTTTTTGTTTGTTTTCTATTTAAGGCTATTGTATTTTTGTTTGGTTTCTTTTCTTTTTAAGAGAAGAGAAACACACCTCAACACACATAGCAGCACTCAAAAAATATTTACCTTTAGAAGTTGTGACAGCCATTTCTATATTTCTGTATTCCATAGAACAAAATTCCTATGTTAAGCATCCCTAAGGGCCTTTTGAATGTTATGATTTTTACAGAATATCAGAATTATGGAGAGAGTCATGCCAGATAATCTTGCACTGAGACATTAAGGAAACTTGCATTGTTCAATATTCTCTTAAAGGTCTCAATTGTTTCTGAATCATTCCAGAGGTGAGGAGATGGGTGATTTAATCTAATCATTAGTAGGCTGCCACGTAAAACACCTACAAATATAATTGTAATAATACATCTGAGTATGCATATGTATGTCTTCACAGAATATTTAAAACTATTTTTCTGTGAAAAATTAATTTGCCAAAAATGTGATTTCTTTTGGACACGACCAAATTTATTCACTGATGAAAGAAGAATTCAGTAAATAATTTCAACTGAAGAAAAGAGATACTTTTTTTTTTTAAACATAATGTCAAAACATTTCACAATGACAAAATATTTTGGCAGAACGACATGTCTCACACTGATGGTGAAGGCAAAGGTGTGGGTTGCAGGGTGCCAGATACGCTCAACAGTGTAGCACTAAATGTTGACCTGTCTGAGTGTGAGACAAGGACTGGGCACAATGTCGCGTGGAGCAGGGAACAAGGGCAGATGTCTGGAGAGCATGAATGCTCACAAGTAAATCCAGAACACCTGCCAAATACTATGAGTATTAATTTTGGCTACTTGTTTTATCAGATGATCACAGATGGAAGAGCTGTCCACATAGATTGGATGTGGATTTTAATTCAGTAAGAGCTCTTTGTGGGAGATGTTCAGATATGAGAGTCTGAGAGTTATGGACTTAAAAAAGATACTGAACTAAATTTAAATCTCCCGATTTGTTTTTACCACTTCCAGTAGATAGATTTCAGATTTCACAACCAGATTAGACTCCAAGGTATTCTTGAGGTCATTAAAGATTTGAAGCTTAGATATTATCAATACTGATGAAATTACAATATGATATTTAAAGTGGACTACTGACAAATTGGTAAGCTTCACTAGCAACATTCCTAAGCTTGACCACTGGGTTGGGTTTTCCAAATATTAGTTATATCTTTGTATGAATTGTGGAATTCCAAATACATGATGAATCAATAATGCATTGCCTTACAGTCAGTAATACTGTGGAGCTTTATCAGCTTTTAACTGGCTGACGAGTTTGGACTAGTGCCCCACCTTAGGGAGTCATCCTCTGTTATGGATTCCTGTGCAGAGCCAAGAAAATCAGATTTATATTGGAAGGCCAGAGGCCTCAGGAGTTCAAGCTAAAAGATGTGGGTGTAGATTACAGATTATTTTGCATTTCAAGTTTGTTTTCCAAGAACAAATCTCAGTGATTTTACATAGAAATTCTGGCAACTGTGCATCAGGTACCTGCTATTTTGTTCCCTTCTTCAAGCGGGTTGCTGTATCTTTAGGCAGATGAACTACAACTACACATAAAATTGATACACTGAGCTGCAGTTCTAGGAGCATTTCTGGTACTTTTACTCCCCATAAAGCTCACAGGGATGGTTGGACATGAACTGTATTTAAGGCAAACCCATAGAGGTCAGGATATGAACTGTATTTAAGGTAAACCCATAGAAGTCAGGATATGAACTGTATTTAAGGCAAACCCATAGAGGTCAGCTGAGAAAACCATTGACTGAAATATGTCTTGCTACCTATGGAATATAGATCAGTATCAACGTGTTTTGTGACCCTACCTAGAAGAACTGCTTGAATAGCTCCTAAAAATTGTCATTTAACCACTGCAGCAACTTTTCTAAGGATAGGATTGACTATCTATTCTGTAAAGTTTATGAACTGTAAGTAAATACCTTTCTAAAGTATGTTTTTAAAATTCTTTAAGACTTTATAAGCAAGGTCTTTGGTGAAATAGGGTAATCATTCATAATGATCACTTATTGTTTTAAAATCTGAGTAATCATTAACTTTAGTATGTTTTAATTTGACTAGCTTAGAATCCTCAGACAAAAAAATTACTGAATCTGACTCAAAGGCTCACTTTCTGAACAGATCTTCCTTATTTCTAAACTGTAGATCACATGGAAGCCTTCCATGTTTGCTGGCTTAGAGTTTCATAATTAAAGCCAAAATCATATCTTGATTCTGGCAAATCAAATGTGAATAACATTATAGCACTTGGAAAAAATACACAGCTTTTTCATATTCATGCTTAACTACATGAGGGCACTTTCATGGCCTGATTCTACAAGCATTTATGCCCTCTCCTTACATACCAATAGTAAAATTAACTATAGATACCACTACCCTACACCAGTGCAAGCACAATTGCAGTTTTTGGCATAAGATTTCATTTAGCCACTACTTATCAAAAGCAGAGTTTTGGTTTGGTTTGTTTTTTGTTGTTTTGCTGTTTGTTTTTTTTTTTAATTTCACCTGAACTATGTTTGCAGGAGGCTAAAATAAGGTGGTACATTTGTGGAAAATAATTTTATTTTTGCAAATTGTCTGCGAACAGATTTTGATTTTTGCTCTTTTTCTGGTTAATTGAAATTAAACGCTAAGTGCGTTATGCAACATATTTCTGTCTGTGAAATGTCCATGAACTTTGACTTTGTCTTTCACAACTCACTTATTATACATGGCGTACAGTGTGCAGTTTGTCATTTAAGTCATATGCTGTTGCTCCTCTTTCCTTATGGCATGACCAAAACTCTAGAAGCTTTAGTGGAAAAATAACCATATTGGTATGCAAATTTCCTTATTCACACATGAATATGAGGGGCGGGGGGGGTGGGACTGCATGAGAAACAACTATTCAAAATATTTGTGTGAGTGTCTATGTATGGCAGAAAGCCAACAAAAGCAGGGACAAATATATATGACTCAGCAAATGATCTCAAATTTGTCAGCATTTTTGCAAGTCAGTTCCTTGCTTTGTGTGCTCCTCCTTTTAAAACAAACTAAACCTAAATTTTATGCCTCTGAAACTCAGTGAAGGAAAAAATGGTGCCAATGTGTCAGTTTACCTACTGGCTTTGGGAACTGCTTTGAACAACTGCCCTTATAAATGACCTTTCTTTGCTATTTTCCTGCATCGCCAGTAGGTTTACTCCATAGCTACCATCAGCTTTTTGATTATAATTTTTGTTCAGCATTTTATTTATATTTCAAACTGTCAGACTAGGGGATAAGACCACCAGCATTTGATCTGGGGAAGCTAAACACTGAGTCAAGCCTAAATGTAGTCAATCCTACTATTATTACCATTAGAACAGCATAGTAGTGCCATGATCAGAATTTATTTTCTTCTATCTGGACTAGGGTTGAACCTAAAGGACAGAAAGGACAGTCACAGGATTCTCTTACATGCATTCATGAGTTTTTCCAAGCCATCTATTATGGGATCCAATTTACAAGTTGCAGTGGGAAAGCTATGAAAGAACTCTAATTATCCTATCTTCTTCCCCACATCCTTATTGACAAAGCCAATTCAATAACTAGATGACTGGTTGCCAGTACCTCTCTTCACTACAGATTTTTTAAATATTCATATGTCCCTATACATCTGTCTATATAGCAGAGCCTGCACAGTCCTTTTGTAAGTGACATTTCATGCTGAGAACTATGCCAGCACAAAATCATATGACTCGATGTCTGCTTCAGTGACATTAAATTCACAGTATATTGTAGTGAATTATAAAAAATTATTTGCAGGAGTTCTGGTATCATTTTTAGATTTATTCTAACTAGATTTATTTCTAACCAAATAATTCTAATTTGTTGTAAGTGGATCAGACTGTTATTTGCCAGATCAGTCTTCCATGTTTGATGTTTTCTATTGCTCTGATTCAGAAATACTGTGAGAGCAACATCTCTCCTACTGTTTACAATTTTTTCCCCCAGGTCCTGGTTAATTCATGAAAAGTAAGGGGTACAAAAATGAAGAAAGACAAATGGAGAAAAGTAAAATCTGTTTCACTCAAAAGCTTTCAAACCAATTTACTTCAAGTTTTGGACAAAGGTTTGATGTAGCTTAGAGCAATTCAAATGAAGTGCATTAACAGAGGGAACATGTTGATCAAAGATAAATAACAATAACATTTGTGCTATTATCAGTACTTACTTAAGCTCCTGAGAGTTAGCAGCCATAAGGGATTTTAATGTCTTGTCAGCTAATGGGCACCCAGAAACACTGAAAAAAAACCCCAAAAAACCAATGTGAAATGTTTTACTGAAACATAACTTTTTTTTTTTTTTTTTTTTTTTTTTTTTTCCTAAAATAGTAACCTCCAGATAGTCTATGGCTTATAATGGGAAAAAAGATGTCCTCAAATATTTACTCTTGGCAAAGGAGAAGCAGCCAATATCACACCGTAGTTCTTAAATTACTGGAAAGATACATGGTTAGGGCCTAAGGTTTCCAAGATCATGTAAAGATTTTCATGGGGAGGCAGTGGTACAGAGTCCTCCCTTTATGTTGCCTACATGAAGGCCGGGTAAAGCATCTGGTCCACATGGCTGGGAAAAGGCAGAAATTGTTTCTATCTTGCTCCCAAAAGGAAAGGCAGGAAATTATTGTTTCAACCCCCAGCTTGACAGTAAACTATTCTGAGGAAAATATTTAGCATCCTCAGATTATGTTAGCAGATCTATGAATTTCAAAGCCGTTAACAGAGATATCTGCAGAAACCTCATTTAAAATCTCATGCACCAGCATCTGTACAGAGAGTGCTCATACACTTAGGGAAATGCAAACCTTACAAAATGACTTATCTACAGATCTTGGATAAGAAATATGGCTACAGTAAAAAGCACATGCTGCTTAACTCCATCAGTCTATTGAGTCCAGACCTCCACAAAATATAACAAAACCAGGAAAAGCAGCCACATTTATGTATGGATAATTTTCTGCAAATTACTTTTGAGTATTTATCCATGGTTAGTATAAAAATGTTGAAAGATTACAATACGTAAAAGTAGTGCTATTTCCTGCTTTAGGCTTCCTGTTGTTTCTTACCTGCGGTGTGAGGCATAGTTTCCTGTTACATGACCACTGCCATCACATCCTGGAGTTGGACAGCTATGCAAAGAAGATGCAATGATAAATTAGAGTATGTATAATACACCCCCTAGCTCACCCTGCCCTGCAATGAATTATATAATGATCCTTAGGGCAATCACATTTATCATTACATTATCATGAGACTGCAGAAAACTAGCAAAACTTACACAACGCTTCTAGTTTTCAATTATTACTTGAAGCATAGACGGAAAAAATTTTTTCCTATTTCTACTATGCAAATGAGTCAAAACTTTATTTTTTTTTTTTTATTCTATGTTATGTGAAACCACCATGCCCTTTGTAGAGTTTTTGGTTACAACTTGAGTTCTTAAAAGGACAGCTTCATTACTGGTACCAAACTTTGACAGCAATTCATAAATGTTAGGGCTGAAGTTTCTTCTCTGACCTCCTATATAACACAGGCTGGAGAACACTAATATCCAAAATAATTTCCTTGACTTCTGACTAATATAAGATGCCTCCTTTGGAAACACATCCAATCTTTATTTGCTCACATAAGTGAGAAATTATGTGTTACGGTTGCTTGCAGAACAGAAAGCATGTCAACCTCACACAGCTGAAGTTCAGAATGAGCACAAAATTTTCCCAAGATGTTTCTCAGCTGAACTGAGAAATTATACAAAGGTGGTGCACATTTAACAGAACAGATATGCTAATTTATGCCAAGAGGTGGAGGTAGGTTTGACCTGGAGAAGATGTTATAGCTTCTGTTTCTCCCCAGCCCTTCTTCAATCATAGCACTGAGCTCATTTATCAAATTGGGATACAGTCCTCTGCAAGAGGGCAAAGATATCAAGAAATGCAATCTGTGCATGGAGGTGGAAGGGTAGATCACAGAATCACAGAATCACAGAATGGTTGAGGTTGGAAGGGACCTCTGAAGGTCATCTAGTCCAACCACCCTGCTCAAGCAAGGACTCCTAGAGCACATGAATCAGAATTTTCTCCAGACAGTTCTTGACTATCTCCAGGGAGGGAGATTCCACAACCTATCCGGGCAACCTGTTCCAGTGCTCAGTCACCCTCACAGTAAAGAAGTTCTTCCTTATGTTCAGGTGGAATTTCCAATGCTGCAATTTATGCCCATTGCCTCTCGTCCTATTGTTGGATGCCAATGAGAAGAGTCTGGCCCCATCCTCTAGATATTCTCCCTTTAGATATTTATAAACATTAATTAGTTCCCCTCTGAGCTGTCTTTTCTCCAGGGTGAACGGGCCCAGCTCCCTAAGCCTTTCCTCATATGAAAGACAGTCCTTTAATCATCTTAGTAGCCCCTTGCTGGACACGGTCCAGGAGTTCCATGTCCTTCCTGTACTGAAGACCCCAGAACTGGACACAATACTCCAGGTGGGGCTTCACCAGGGCTGAGTAGAGGGGAAGGATTGCCTCTCTTGACCTGCTGGTAACACTCTTCCTAATACAACCCAAGATATTCTTGGCCTTCCTGGCCAAAAGAACATGCTGCTGGCTCATATTTAACTTGCTGTCCACTAGGACTCCCAGGTCCTTCTCTGCAGGGCTGCTTTCCAGGAGGTCAGCACCCAGCCTGTACTGCTGTATGGGGTTATTCCTTCCCACATGCAGGACCCTACACCTTCCCTTATTGAACCTCATGAGGTTCCTCTCTGCCCATCTCTCCAGTCTGTCGAGCTCCCTCTGAATGGCAGCGCAGCCATCTGGTGCATCTGACACTCCTCCCAGTTTAGTATCATCAGCAAATTTGCTGAGGAGGCACTCTGTTCCTTCATCTAAGTCACAGAATCACAGAAGTCATTGATGAATAGGTTGAATAACACTGGACCCAGTATTGACCCCTGGGGGACACCACTAGATATGGCCCTTCCACTTTGTTCCATACCACCAATGACAACACTCTGAGCTCTGCCATTCAGCCACTTCTCAATCCACCTCACTGTCCAGTCATCAAACCCACACTTCTTGAGTTTGCCAATGAGGGTGTCATAGGAGACAGTATCAAAAGCCTTGCTCAAGTCCAAGTATACAAAATCTACTGCCCTCCCCTTGTCTATCCAGCCAGTTGTCCTGTCATAGAAGGCAATCAGGTTAGTTAATCATGATTTCCCTTTGGTGGATCCATGCTGACCACCCCTGATGACCTTCTTGTCTTTCATATGCTTAGAGATGGCCTCCAGCATGAGCTGTTCCATTACCTTTCCAGGGATTGGGGTAAGGCTGACTGGCCTGTAGTTCCCTGTGTCCTCCTTCTTACCCTTCTTGAAGACAGGGGTGACATTTGCCTTATTCCAGTCTTCAGGAACCTCTCCCAATTGCCATGACCTCTCAAAGATGATCAAGAGTGACCTAGCATTGACATCAGCCAGCTCCTTCAGCACACATGGTTGCATCCCATCAGGGCCCATGGACTTGTAGGTGTTAAGGTTGTATAGTCGATCTCTAACCCAATACTCATGGACAAAGGGAAAGTCTTCCCTTTTCCATACTCTCTCACTGGTCTCTTGGGATGGGGGGATTCTTGAGGGATGGTCTTGGCAGTGAAGACTGAAGCAAAGAAGGCATTCAGTAACTCTGCCTTCTCCGTGTCCTCTGTTACCAGGTACCCTGCCCCATTCAGTAGCGGCCCCACATTTTCCCTGGTCTTCCTTTTGTTAGTGATGTATTTGAAGAAGCCCTTCTTGTTGTCTCTAACCTCCCCTGCCAGATTTAGTTCCAGCTGGGCCTTGGCCTTCCTTGTCACATTTCTGCATGCTCTGGTGATGCCCTTACATTTTTCCCAAGTGGTCTGTCCTTGCTTCCACCTCTTGTACAACTCCTGCTTATGTTTGAGTTTTGCCAGGAGCTCCTTGTTCATCCATGCCAGTCTTCTCCCCCCTTTGCTCGACTTCTTGCACACAGGTGTGCATTGTTCTTGAGCCTGGAGGAAGTGATGTTTGAATATTAACCAGCTCTCTTGCACCTCTCCTCCTTCAAGGGTCTGATCCCATGGGATTCTTCCAAGAAGGTTCCTGAAGAGGCCAAAGTTAGCTCGCCTGAAGTTCAGGACTGCGGTCTTACTTACTGCCCTGTTTCCTCCTAGCAGGATCCTGAACTCGATGATTTAAGGATATGTTTCTACAGTATTTTAAAACACTCTAACACCAACCCTGCAGAGTAACCTTATGAAGGACTGTAGCAGAAGCTGTACAAAAACTTTTAGCAAGTGCTCCATACTAATGAATAAGAGGTACCTGAGATCCTCACCTTACTATTTTCTCTGAGCTGGCAGAGTGCTAGGAAGTTTTTCAAATCTGTAAAAAAGCCTTAGGAAGACATCAGCCTCATTTTCACTGTCCATTTCAACCTCAGCAATGTAGTTATGGGCAGGAGAATTAACATGGAAAAATAGAAGGCACATGCTAGGAGATAGTATTCATACAATACTTCAGTGCAACTGAGATAACCATGTCAGAAAATTTTTCTCTGCACATGCTTATGCCATTTTGAAAACTTCCTCATGATGGAGCCACCTCTATTCAATTGTTCTGTACAAGTTCTGAGCTCAATGGGGTCACAGAAATGCAGTCTGATCCCTATATTAACTATAGATTCTTCTGATAAATTAAAACTATTTCTTATTTAATTATTTAGACAGTTACATTTTAGATACTTATTTCTACTCACTATTCGAAAATAATACCATAAACCCCCTGTAAGCTGATCATTGCCCTCGTAAATACTCTGGGTATTATTATTTAGGAGAGTATAAAAGTATTTTATAGATATCTCAAAACAGATCAATATCACAAAAGAATAAACATTACAAAAGAAAAGCCATTAGTCTTCAGGAAATAAACTCTCAGTGATTTTTGTACACACTAATTTTAGAAGAGACAAAACAAACGAGTGTAAGGTATCCCTCTAGTGGAAGGTGTCCCTGCTCATGGCAGGGGGGTTGGAACTAGATGATCTTTAAGGTCCCTTCCAACCCAAACCATTCTATGATTCTATGATTCTATTAAACCTGACCTGTAGCAATTTAAGTCATGAACTACAACTGTGGATATAATGTAGTGGGTAGACAACGTGAAGTCTGCATGGCATGAGGGGAGAGAATCATTCTTCAAAGCAGCTTGCCCCAGGGAAATGTAAATTCTAGAGACAGAGGTGGATCTAACAGCTTCAGTGCCATGGAGTCTGGGGAGCAGTATACAAGGTGATGGGATGCAACTTACTTATTTACAGGTGAGCCTGCAGTGATACGTTATAACTATCATCGCTAAGCGATATGGAATGCACATGTCTAGAGAGATCTATTCTGGTTTAGGACAAAAAAAGTGCTATAAATGTTTGCCAAGTCCTAGTTGACTATTACAGTGAAAACAATGTATTGATATCAAAATGGTGCTGACATTAATCCAAAGGTGTTTTGTGAAGAGCTTAGATGAGGTTTTAAAAAGTGACTAGTGTTGTGACCTGGTTGGCACAATTTTCCTGAATGATTCTAATTTGAAACAAGTTGTTGCATGAAGAAAGATGTAATGGAATTTCTTTTCAATTTTAGATAGTAAAGTTTCAGAAGTTAAGACAGAGCAAGTGAGTCTCTAAAGAGAATATTATCCTATTCTTCCAGACTGTGAATTTGCACATCCACTGGATTTTTAGCAGGACAGAATAACTAACTTGGGTTTGAAGGAAGCAGATAAAGGACGTAGACATAGATTTCCTACAGGTTGGAAAACCTTGAGGTAGTTCCTGTCCTGTGTTTTATTTTTTTATGAATTTTGCATGTTTCCTATCTGAGAAATAGTCCAGTTCTGGAGTGTTCAGTTCAGTTCAGTTGGGAGCCCCCAGCACAAGAAAGACATGGACCAGTTAGAACAAGTCCAGAGGAGGCCACCAGGATGATCCGAGGGCTGGAGCACCTCTCCTATGAGGACAGGCTGAGAGAGTTGGGGCTGTTCAGCCTGGAAAAGAGAAGGCTCTGGGGAGATCTTATAGTGGCCTTCCAGTACCTGAAGGAGCCTACAAGAAAGCTGGGGAAGGACTTTTCATAAGGGCAGTTAATGACAGAACAAGGGGAAATGGCTTTAAGCTGAAAGAGGGGAGGTTTAGATTAGATATTAGGAAGAAATTCTTTCCTGTGAGGGTGGTCAGATACTGGAACAGGTTGCCCAAAGAAGTTGTAGATGCCCCCTCCCTGGAAGTGTTCAAGGCCAGGCTGGATGAGGCTTTGAGCAACCTGGTCTAGTGGAAGGGGTCCCTGCTGATGGCACGGGGGTTGGAACTAGATGATCTTTAAGGTCCCTTCCAACCCAAACCATTCTATGATTTTATGATTCTGTGATTCTATGATTCTAAATCCTGAGCACTTCTACACAAGACCTCAACAGTGGGTCTATAATGATGATTGTCCAAATAAAGTTAATTTAATTATGCAAGCATTAGCACATTCCATGTCTGAGGAATAAGGAGTGATACCCAGTATAACATCAGTCATTAATCTATTCGGATCCACAGGCCTACTCGGGCTTGTCTCATCTCCAAACCTCATGTCTACCCAGTTGCCTACCCTCAACAGTGAGCTAACTACCTGCAGTGAACAGTCATGCAAATCTCCCTGCTCAACTCCTGCAAGTCTACTCCAAAGCAGCACTCCGAACAATAATGTAGTCAGTCTTTACCAGGGCAGAGGAAAATGTGTCATTTTTTATGACTCACGTGATGAGTTCCTTTTTGAGATCTCTTGAATGGAGCTTGGGTTTAGGACTTGGTATGGAGACATCTCCTGGATACTTCTTTTCTTCTGTGTTTTCTGGAGAGCTGACTGGATCTTTCTGAAATATTAGATGGGAATATGACAACAGTTTTCTTTCTTCGAAGCCTCCCGTATACTCAAAAGATAACTTACTGTGGCAAGAAGAGAACATCTTGTAAAACATTAAAAAAAAGTCTTAAGAAATTATGGAGAGAGATGAAGAAAGTTTAGGACATCATAGTTTCAGGTTATCATAGGTGGACTTTTAGAAATTTGAAAATATTTCTGAAGGCAGATGCTGGTTTAA
>NW_010325342.1:0-88323 GCF_000700745.2 Antrostomus carolinensis | reverse complement strand
GAAAGAGAAGGCTTCAGGGAGATCTTATAGCAGCCTTCCAGTACCTGAAGGAGCCTACAAGAAAACCGGGGAAGGACTTTTTACAAAGGCAGGTAGTGATAGAACAAGGGGAAATGGCTTTAAGCTGGAAGAGGGTAGGTTTAGATTAGATATTAGGAAGAAATTATTTATTGTGAAGGTGGTCAGACACTGGAACAGGTTGCCCAAAGAAGTTGTGGATGCCCCCTCCCTGGAGGTGTTTAAGGCCAGGTTGGATGAGGCTTTGAGCAACCTGGTCTAGTGGAAGGTGTCCCTGCTGATGGCAGGGGGTTTGGAACTAGATGATCTTTAAGGTCCCTTCCAACCCCAACCATTCTATGATTCTATGAAAATTGTGGTTTAATTTATAAACTTGCGATAAAGGCCAAATTAACATGCAAAGATAAAATAAAAGAAGTTGTTGAATATTTAGAGCCAAACAAGACTTTGACAAGAATATTATTGTTTTTTTTTTCTGTGTAAGTGCATTATACAGTTTCATGTATAGTTGAAGCGAGTACCATTTTATTGTGAATTTAAAAATTACAATCATAAATACAAAAAACCTATTTTACATAAACATATGTAAATGCAAAGCTTTTTAGGTCTGTAGAATTGAATGACTTGTTATCTTATTCAAAGAGCAGATCCTTGTTAAAATAAAAATCATAAGAACAAAACTGCTTTAAAATTTTATTAATAGCAGGTTGCTAACGATAGTTCTTGATTTCTACTACTTGTAGATTAAAATAATCACTGCTACAGTGCTGTTTGACGGATGTTGTGGACCATGAGAATTCACTAGCTTGGGAAGGCATTTTGGAAATTTGGAGTCTTGAAAGGAAATTACATTTTTGCTTTCTGAAAAAATGTCCTTTGATCACTTCAAAATAGCTTGGTTTATACTGTTTTGAGAATTAATACTTTCAATTATTATTATTTTTATTAAAGTATTTCCTTTTTGGAGATATGCTCTGTGGATATTGCGTAATTCAAGAATTCTCCAAAGCCCATAACATCAATGGTTGAACCTCTGTTAATCCCTTCTGGGACTCCATATTGATTTTGTGATTCTGTTGCAATACTCAGGTAGGTATCACCCAGAGATTACGGTCTGTAGGAGCAGAGCCTGATGCCTCTCGTTAAGAGGAGAAACTCCCAGCTCCTGCTAAACTCACTGGGCTGGTGCCATAGATGCTCTGGGCTTGTGCAGCTGACGAACGTGCCAGGACAGAGGGGCAGGGATGTCTGCAGAGCTGTTAACACAGAGCAGAGAGCTGAGGAGAATCTGGACTGAAAATGGAGATTCTGCCTAACAGGACTTGTAAGCTCTGTGGGGGTGTTTCTTCTGATAAAGCTTCCATATGGCCCTCAATTCTGGCAGCTCATCTTAGCCTATTTGGAGACTAGATCCTGAATAAGACTTCCTTCTGCTTTCTGGTACTGGCTACCTACTGCTTACTGAAACTCACACTACACATACATATAGAAACCATGCCATATTATTGCTATATCAATTACTACTGATCTTTGCAACCATATTTGAGGGGTTAGTTTCTTTGGGAATAATCTAATCTACTACAAAAATAGAAAGTAAAAATACATACATTCAGCTATTCTAAACACTCTCATAGTAATTATTGAGTAATTATTTTAAAATAAAAAAACCCAACGAAATAACAACAACAAAAACAAAACCAACAGCCCTGATAGGTTTCAGGCTTTTAGAATTTTATTTCTAAAGGAAAATTTCAGAGAAGGAGTAGTAGAGAAAATTAAAAGCAATGGAAGGTATTGTTAAAATGTTACTAGATAAATTATAAATAGTTGAAAGTCCTCCAAACATGGAAAATAAAATGCTAAAAATTCAAAAGTGTAAAAATTTATTTGTTCTATGTTTCCAGCTTTGTTCAAGATTCAAGAAACCTCAAAGACTGTTTTCCAACAATGAGTCAAATCCTGGTTCCAGAGGCATATGGTGGCATTTTTGCAAATGCAATCTGCAGAAAGGGGATTTGAGTTCCGGACTCTCTTTTCTCACAAGTTCTGATCTGCCTTTCTTATACACGTGTAAGTGCAAGCTCCTACAGGGATCATCACCAATGTAAGTTACTGTAAAAATCAAAAGCTCCCAAAAGAAACAACAAAATAGTGACCCTCTGTTGTCAACTGGAAGCGGTCAGATGTCAAAATAACTTCAAAAAACAAGGTAAAATGGTTTTCACTTAATGTAATGGATGTTAAAGAAAGCTGGCTTATCAGTTTTTGATCTAACAATGAACTCTGACAGGCTACATCTGTATCACTGAACTGAGGACCAACGCTGTGTTTCTAAAAAATTAGTGCATGCCTTGGCTGGATCCTACCCTAACTGTATCAAGACCAGGCACACATCAGCCTCTTCCACTTCTTGTCAAAGGTACAACTAAGAGGACCCTGGAGTCAAGGGTGGTGGAAAGATCACTCTAGCACTCTGTTGGGATCCTGAGCTGTGTGATGTACCTCATAATGCACCTGCAGCAAACAAAGGTAGCCATAACTCTTTGTGCTGCAGGGTATATAAGTATTTTAATATATAGCTTGTGTTCTTTATCTCAAATGAAAGGTGTCTTTTGAGCTTTTGCTGGTGATGGACCAGAAACTTGTGTGGGTTATTCCTCATGTCACTGTCTGACACCTGCTGCACAAAGACTGATCGAGAATTACATATTTCAAGACTTGACAAAATACTACAATATTGCATTTCACAGTTTCATTTAATGATGTTTCACTGAATAATTTAACAAAAATAAGATTGCAAGATGAAGGTTGACATGAGCATATCTACAGCCTCCAGTATAACTGATACTAGAGGGTTTAGAATGGCAATATTTTCATTTTCTATCTTTGTTGTTTTTTTTTTTTTTTCAAATCTTAATTGTGAATTTCCTAAATTGACTTATTAATATTTGTAATTCTTTTAAACCAATAGCTATACACACACACAGACATATACAAATAAGTACAATTTCATAGTAACTGCTCTTTTGAAAAAGAAAAAATCCCTTAAGGACCAAAGTGGGAATACAGTTTATTTCCTTGTTAACATCCCTTAGTATATTTCCCAGGAATGAAGGAGTCATATAGACAGTTAAACAGGTAATTTCTTCAGCATTGTCTCAACACCTTGTGTAACACTTGGTGTTATTCAAGCAGCATTAAATCTTCAGATGTGTAGAAGCTGCAAAAGGAAGACAGTGCAAAGGGAATGTAGGCAAAGGAATACAAAACCCCTGCCTTTCTAGGACCTTATACCAGTACATGTGGTCCAAAAAGGGGCTGCATCTGTCTGAAATGAGTAGGCCAGACCTAAAGACCAAGTATTTTTTAGTCCTCCACACCTAAGATTGAGTGTAGAGCACCACGCCTTGGCTTGTGTGCTTCTCCAACAACTTAGCTTTAGAAGGAGAGATAAACCTTTGGGAAAACACCTCTAGCACTTTCCACTTTTTGGTCTGTTAGGTGATGATCATCACAGCTAGTCAAGTCCATTTTTATGTGTAATTTTTCCTTTCCTATTTGAATGGATTTATAATTAAATACTATTAAAATTCTGAAGAATTCCAGACTAAAAGAAAAATCAGAACTAGCCCAATCAGTCCAAACATCACCATTTTCTGCAAAGAGCATGTATGTATTCATGCATGCACACTACAGAAAGAAAGCAAGTAATGAAACTCTATTAATGTACAGATGGAAGTTTATATTGATTTCAGCAAAGACCAGAACATAATGGTAACATGAATAACAGATAATAGCATCTGGCACTTTTAACATTTTTAAGCCCTTAAATCTTTGGAGAACTGACAGTTGAACTAACTGACAGCTCTAGTTATTTCTCAGCGCTTTCCTTTTGGAGAGATTTTGAGCTTTTTCCAAATTCAGTTTTTTTTTTTTCTAAGGGGGCATCTGGACAGGCTATTTTGCTGAGAGAGAGAGAGACAATATTTTCTGGAAATTACCACCAAAATTAAGCAACTGTTGTGCATATGAACCAGATAACAATAAATTAGAAATAGATATAATCAGTAATTTTCTTTGCATGAAGATAACTGCCAGTCTTAGATTTACAAAACAGAGCCTCTGGCCCTGAGATCACTGGACATGTTAAAGCTCCCTGGGATGGCAAAAGCTCACATCAGAGGTCTGAGGCCAGATCCTCAATGAGGGACAAATTGCACAGTGTCAAAGCACTGAGTACAAGGGGCAAGAGTGCCTGAGCACAGTCATTTATGTCCTGTCAGGTAGCCCACTGATGCCTCCAGCTCCCTGTGCCAGTAAGGGACAGGGAAACAGACAACCACCCATCATGGCCTCCCAAAAGATGAGCAGGGATTGGGGGGACATGGAGGTGCTCCTGCCATGGCTCTTTTGCTGAGCTGCAGTGGCAGCAGGGAGGAGGAGCAGCAGGACAGGCCCTCTGCCAAGTCTTCGACACCAATTGATCTCCTGCAGTGAGACTGTTCTCTCAAAGCTGGATGTGTTTCCTCATTATGCAGCATGAATGGGGAAGAGCCTGAGCCCTCAGCCTCCCACCTTGTGTCAAACTCACTCCAAACCCCTGGTACAGGGATTGTGCTCTCATCGCTGAGGTAAGGAGCATCATCACCCCCACAGAGGTGACTGCAAAGGGCTCTCCAAGACAACCCAGCCTCCAAGAAATGATCCTTTGTGGTGGAAGATGTTTCAGTGGTCACATTAGGATGGACTACCCAGTGCTGATAGATTTTTTTTCTTCACACAACTAAATTATATTTTTTATTTCCAGATATTTTTGGAATTGGAGGCCTGGATTGCCTCATGTCAGCCCTAAATATATTTACCTCTATGTCTTTTTTAAATACCAGTTTTTATATTTGATTAAGATATAATTATGCAATAAATATAATGCTCAAATACTATTATTTGATATAGAAAACCAAATAGGGAGGAAAAGTATTTGAAGCTGCATAAAAACTCCAATTTGGGACATATTTTAGTCTGCTTCAGAAAGCTATCACTTAGGCTTGTGGATGTTAATAACCAAGATTTTATCTAATTAGCCTTTAAAGGTGCTAGTGGTCCCTTTCTGATTTAAGAAAAATGCAAGCAATCTATATTTTGACAGCCAGGCTCAAAAGAAGAAAATAAAACCAAACTCACCAGCAAAATAGAAGAATAAGAAAGACCATAGGAGACTAGGATAAACAGACATGAAAGAGCAAAACAGAAACAAAACCAAAACCCAGATAATTATCAAATTCGAGGTGGTAATCTAGAAGATTAGTCATAAAAGTCAGAAAATTACTAAGTAAAAGTATTCACTAAAATTTTAGTTACTCATCTTTATTCCTGCAACAGCATTTTTGAATTTGGGCTGTTATATTTCCTAGGACAGGTTGAAAAGAGAAGACATCTCCATATAATCAACTAGTTTTTCTGTGTTGTTTCCTTATTGGATTTAAAATATCACAACTAGTGGAAATTATGTCCATATCCTCTTGTGCTACTTTGTGTAATCAAAACCTTCAGGAATTCCTAACAATTTTGTACTTCTGAGTTTGTGTTCTCAGACTGTCTTCTGGGCCACTGGAGTCACTAGTGAGATCTAAGACTCACTGGCAGAGATTTCTTGAAGTAAGTTAAATGTAAAATAAAAAAGTTTCCACTGAAAGAATATTGCAAGCAAGATTCTAAGCATGTGTTTAAATGCTTAGATAATGAGTTATGTAAAATTATAAAAAGTTCTTGTGGAAAAATTACTTTTTGTTTCTGCATGAAAAAAAAAAAACCCAACAAAAAACCCCTGCCTTGGTTTGGTTTTGGTTTTGATTGTTTGGGGTTTTTTTTGTTTGTTTGGGGGGTTTTTGAGTGTTCCCTTGGACACTTGGATGTATGTGCTACGGGACTGAGGCACAAAATTTAAAAACCAGTGGCTAATGGCAGATACTTTTGGTTTCCTTTCTTAGAGACTTACCGACATTCACAAGTAGGCTCTCATAGCAAGATTTTTCAAAGTGAGTAGTAATTTTTTATGACACACCCGAGGCCATTAAAACCAGCTCAATGTTTACAAACCTCTACCTGTGGAAATTGATTCCCTTTAAACTGCACTGGATTGGTCACCCCAAAGACCATCATATGGCCGCTCATCAAAGGGAAAAAGTCACTCAGAAACTGAAAAAATACCTCTTTTTCTTCTTCTTTCCTGCCATGGGTCTTGCTGTAGTTGATTGGTGTATCCCAGCCTTCCTGTTCACAAAGAGCCTGATAGAAGGCTGCATTTACCAAGATGCTACTTGTTTTGAAAGGAGAAGAAGAAGGAGTGGGAAGTGCTGAGCTGGAAGTGAGAGGTATAACTTTGTCTTGGCTTCGGTTCTTTTTCATGCTCAAATCCAGAGTGCCATTTTCATCCACCTCTATCTCAGCTCCCTGACATGCAACAGGAAACAGAGACATGTTTAGATATGGAAATACTGAGGCTGCAACATAACCATGTGGTGCTTTTAAAGGATAAATATAAAAGCATGCTTTTATTTAAATGTATCTGAATCTAAAACCAGCTTTTCGATTTAGATCAGTTAATGTCCAACTCTAAGGCAGACTTAAGAGTGGCTGCAGTAATGGTATCCCTGCATCTCAGCTTAAACATAGTAAGTAGCATTTAAATAAGATGCCTCTAAACCCTAACCTATACCCCCTAAATCTAGTTTTATTTAAAAAAAGTTCAGCTTTAAATCTTTTTGATCTTTTCACTCTTACAGAGAACTATGACCCCAATTCACAGTTAAAAGCATTAATGCATTGTTTAGGTCATCAACAGCATTACTATTACATATCCTCCCTTCCCCCCACACCCCGGAAACATTACAGCATCTGCATCATGTGGGAGAGAAAAAGAGTGGAAGAAATATGCCTAAAAGTAGCACAGTAGGAGAAATTTTCACTAGGTTTTTGTACATCACTCAAAATAATATATTGTCTTAATCGTTGTTTGACCAGGCCACTAAGACACAAGTCTGCACTGAGGCCACTAGATTGGGAGCCACAGGAGGATCTTTAGGAGGTTCTCCCTGATGGAGACCTTCAGAATGAGTTAGCAAAACCTTTGCTACCTGGGAAGTACAACAAAGAGCAACATCTGATTGTAGGGATCTGTGCAGTCTGGGAAAAGACCCAACTTCTCTTTCCAGGCTGGGAGAAGCTCTCAGAGGAGCTCCTGCTCACAAGAAGAGACAAGTGCCACTCAGCTGTGCAAGCAGAAGGAAACAAGGGAAGAAAAGCTCTTGGTTCTGCCTTACACTGACTACAGTGTAAGGCAGAACCACAGAAAAAGAGTACAAACTCCTCTTCTTGGAATGATGAAAAGCTCCTGAAAGTGCAACTTACTAATGGAAGAAACAAAAATTTCCCCCTCATGCTCAATGTGCAACACAGCATAACGGCAAACTGTTTATATAGGGATGAGTATAAGACTAGTCCTTGCTATTGCCAACAGTTACTAAAATCAAGTAGGGGAAGAGGTGAAAGTAGCTTCTGGAGGAGGACTTGGTAGTCTAGTTCTGTGTGTTGCCCTGAGTAAGGTGGAAAACATTCAAAGACTGTAGACATCAATTAAAATGTCACAGATTACACATGTAGAATGCTGTAATTAACACTGTTCTGTGTCCTCCTGTTATTTTCATCATTACTATTTTTCATCTGCTTCACCACGAATCTCAGATAACAGTTGGGAATTTAGGGCTAGATATGTTAGGTGCTGTATAACTGTAGGAGAGAGTCGTATAAAACCAGATTGAGACTTCCTACCTTGGGTTATATAAAGGTAAACCAGTAGCGGAAATGAATCACCTAGACCTTATGTTGTAAATGGAAAAGAGACAGGTATGTCCAGGGGGAAAGTATTTCCATCTTTCTTAGACCTCTTCCTCGGGTAGAGATGAGACACTGGCAGAAAGAGTCCCTTCTCTTCCTTCCAATTAACCATTGCTGTAGCTTGATGATTAGTCAAGATAGGGTGGTGAAACGTATCCTTGCTTGAGGACCTTAAAAACAGTTGTGGTCAAACAGGGAATTCTTCCCTTGTGCTGAAAGTGTGACATGGCCACTCCCATTGGACTGAAGGCACAAGCTTCCTTCATGCAGCCTCGTCTTCTACCACTGCCGGTTGGGACTCAGTTAAAGGTAAAATGTGTCTGACGAAATATTTTTAATCAGAAGGAGAACGTTGGTAGAAGATGAAAATTTAGGGCCCAGCAATCTCTCCTCACCCAGGCAGCCTGACTCCATTTGGTATCCATGAGCCTAAGACAGATGCCCACCTAGACTGAAGCACTACCAAGCCATCTGCTTGCCCCCTGTTCTGAAACTCAGGCACCTCTTATGCTTGTTTCTCTTGCACAGCAAAGTTCACATTTTCAATCATACAGCTTAAAAAGAGATGTTTTATTGTATTTATGGGAAGTAAATACACTTCTAATATGTTCATACTAAGACGCTTTGGTTATATCTTTCTGCCCCTTTTTAGTAAATAGTTTAATCTCCTGTGATAGTTTTAAGCCCTGAATTTGACAGCGCAGCTTATCCTGGATAATAACTTAGTAACCACAACATCTTATGCCATCTGTATAATATCAAATACATTTTTATACCAGCATTAATAAACCTGAGTTACAAAAATACAAGATATTAACTATATCAGTGCCAAGCTCACACTCCAAGATCTGACAATATAGCTCTGCCATGATTGTTCCAGTGTTTTTTGGCTTCAGTAGTTGATGTGTAACTGTAGCTATGAAACAGAGCTACAGTAATCAAGTTTAATGACCAATGTAAAGTAAAATGCTAAATATTGTAGTTGCTGACATTTTTCATAATAAAAAAACTTGGGTTAAGTCTGGACAACCAACATTGACATAAAATTCCAGACCTCTGTGACAGATGGCTTAGGAAAGGAAGCCATGTGACTGGGCTACAGTAGTTTTATAGTGCAAAACCCATAAATAGTGCAGATTCTCTGCCACTGATGAAATATCAACTATTCAGAAGGCAACAGTGACAACAAAAAAGGAACAAAACCAGTCAAGGCCCCCTCCTCAATGAAACTGGACATAGAAAAATATCAGGAAATATGTTGTCTCTGAGAAACAGATGCCATTAGCTGCACAAGGAGCTCTGGCTGATAAGCAGAACATTTACTAACATGGATATTTAAAACTTCCTCAGGAATTCATGTAGAAGTTGGGTTGTCCAATGTCTACCTAATTCTGATCAGGGAAGGCTGTGTTGTGTGTTTGTGAAGTACCGTACAGATGGGGTTTAAGTGAGCTCACAGATGCACACAACAATTAAATATAGTCATGGATAAAATATCCCATTTTGCCCATCACAGGATGATTCTCATGTTTACAGCATGGCTTTTTATTCAGAATGGTATAAAAGAGCTATCACTTTGCTGCCTTCATAACAAACTCCAAATGGCAGAGCAAAAAGACAGAATAGTCAGATACTGCTCATTTTCATTCTTACTTTCATCCCCCCCTCCTCTCAATATGTCTCCTTTGCTTGTTTTACCATATTTATTTTTACATTAATTTTAAAATTGAACTAAAAAGACAAAAATGGCGAATGAAAAAAATGCTAGAATGGTGCTATGACATGCTCAAAGAAAATGGCACTTCCTATGCTTAACTCAAACTTGTAAAGGCTGTATTCTCCTCAGAATAAACAAGACCTTATTACTGTCAACTTTAGTGCATGCGTGAACAGGCCTATATTCATCCATTTACCATGACATGTTTAAAATACAGCTATCAAAATGATGTAAACTGTTCTGGGTCTTCCTTCAAAATGTAAGCAAAATAATGGTGCAAATGTATCTTATTATTTCCTAATATATTAATTTGCAGCTGTGTAAATCTTTGGAATCTGATTTTGATCTTATTTACATTTACATTTACAGTGGTGTAAACAAGGAAAAAATCCACTGAAACATTGAAGAAAAATCAATGAGGCTGAGTTAAGTTCAGGTTACTTCTTATCCACTCCCACATCAGTGACAGTGTAATTATCCTTACAGGTTTTACAAGAAGCTGGAAAAAGGATTCCAGAATAAAAAATGAGAGAAAAATGACTGAAGCATATTTTCTTTATTCCAGGATCTATTAAGTGAAAAGATAGGGTACAAGTAGCCCTCTACTGTTAATATCTGTATAAAATGGAGACTAATACAAATATGTAAAAAAAAAATAAAAAAGTCTCTATCCTCTTCAAATTCTTTACACTTTAAAATGAAGCTTCTTCAGCCTCCTTTATTTTATGACATAAATATTACAGAATATTTTCTAGTACGTTATTAAATCTTGTCCTTAGAACTGAACTACATCAGCTAGGACAATAAAGGATGCTGGTTTTTTGTAACAAAATACTCCTGCATCTTTGCATATGCTTTTGGTCCATCTGATCATTCACAACATTTAATACTCTGCAGTATGTTTCCAGTAACCATTACAAGTTAAGCTTCATCTCATAGCTGGATCAGAAGGAGTAAATTATTGTGTCTGCATGAATCTTATTTCAAACCTGTGACCTTAGGGAGATGGTATCATTACATATGAGGGATTTTATGTATTCTTTTGTTGGCATCAGCCATACAACTTAATACCACATAAGTCCAAAGAAACAACATTATCAGTAATGTTGCATTCCCACTAGCAGTTCAGTCTAGTTTGGGAAGCTCAAAAAAACTCGTCAGTTCTGGAATTGGGAGTAATTCTGAAACTAGTATCTTGCCATGTGTGCGGATACTATTTTTAAAGCAGCTCCATTCAAAACAGTACAGTTCTTTATATTTCCAAGTGGTCTGCAACCCTTCAGACTTAAATTTAAACAATTAAATTATTCTGCAGCAAATTAAAATGCTAATTTGTGTCAAAATAAGAGAAATTTTAACTGCCCAGCAGCATCTGAGACAAAAAGGAAATCACTATTTCAGCCCAGAGCAATTCACAAATTTAAAAAAGCTAGTCAAGAATGTACTCAAGGAGCAATATGCACAGCAGTATAACAGGATGACACCTAGTGATATTCTTGGCTGATTTTCATCCTGTATTTAGGCTTTAAGGTATTCGGAGTAAAGGACTGCCTGACAAACGTACTGACTACTAACTACATTATTGAAATAATTGATGTAATTATCACCATCATCAATATCCAAGAATGGAGAGGTGACATAATTTTGTTCAAAAATAGATTTTGGACTTTAAACATTTTTAACAAGTGTAATTTTTGTTTTCTTTCAAGGCATAATGTGCATATGTCATTTTGTCTAAACAGGTGGGAAAAACACCAAAACAGTCAACAAAATATTTGGCAAGCAGAAGCGACGAGGATACAGATAAACTGTATTGCTTGCAGCTACCTCTGTGAGACATGAATGTGGTAAGGGCTGTGAACAGGGAAGATCCCTGGATGTTATGAGGATATAGACTCTTACACTGTGCTAGAAACTACAGGCTAAGCCTTCTAGGGTATTTTTCCTTCTAGGGGAGTCCTTTTGTTGACTTCAATGGGAGTTGAATGAAGCTACATAAACTGCAAATCGAATGTAACTAGGAGACTGGTTTGGGGTACTGACCACATGAGAATTGGTAAATCAGGATTGTATTCAGGATAGCAGTTTAATTACAGTCCCAGGTGGATATTGAATGGCTCAGGCAACCTAACATTAATGCGGTATTAATAATTTTTCAAAGAAGTGTCATCAAGGTATCTGATGATCGTAGTATTTTGTATGCAGCTGATAATTCATTGAGAAAGCTTAGGTTTCATTTTACTGCTTGTTTTAGAATAAGTTTATTCTTTAAATTGCTTTGAGTTATAAAATCATAATTTTCCTCTTGAGATATTTGGCAGATCACCTTTGTATACTGGCTCTTTTTGGAAGTTTTGCTTACCTATGGTACTGTTAATGTGTAATCTGATTTCTCTACCCTTGCTATGTTTCTCTTTCTTTTTTCAGCTTACACTCTCCCTTTTGAACTGATACATAAAGAATGTGAGATATATATTTTAAATTCCATTAAATTAAAGGAGTTTGGAACTCTGCTGTAAAAATACATTTACTTTTTCATTTAAGTGTTATTTATATTTACTGAAAAGTGTTGAACATTTAAAGTAAAGCATACAACTCTTACTAAAAATTGGACAACACTCTGGAAGTCAAGCAGTAAAAAATGAGAGACAGAAAGAAAAAAAAAATACTTCAGGAATACACTTATGATAGAAAATGTTTTGGTGTTTTCTCCACCTGTTTAAGCAAGGTGACACATGCATGCCTTGATCGAATACAAGAGAATGACACTTGCTTGAAATGTTTGAAGTTCAAGTTCTGCTTTTAAAACTTAGAAGCACAGTATTTTTACAGCTCTGACAATTGTGTAACTTGTAAAGGATTTCCTGCCAGTCCAGGCAATCCTTTGCAGTCCCACACATCCTTGCTCTACCACCACACTGCCTCCCACCTGCAAAGTGTCATGGCTTGGATTGCTGGGAGGCTGCCTGATGCTCATGTAAGTGCAAATACCTTTACAAGTCAGATGCTTTGATCTGCCAAAGTATGGACAATGCTAATCAGGTTTTCTTAGGCAAAGGAACAAAGGATATGAGGCAAGAGGCAGGCCTGAGAGGTCTGATACTATGGGACTCTGAACACAGCCACCCCACACAGGTATTTTCAGACCTGGTGAGTGTGTGTGCTATCAAGAGTAGGAAAAGGAAATAATTAACTCTGTAGCTGAGCCCAAACACTGATAAAGTCTCAAGAGCTGCTTCTTGCCATCTGAATATTTGTAAAATATTCTAGCAGTTAAACATTTACCTTTGCAGCCAATACCAGCCACAAAACAATTCAGAAACACCGATAAATAGTAGTCTCTTTAAAAATAACCTTACTCTTTGCTTCATATTTTAAAATAAGAAAGCGTCTTCATTCGAGAGTGTTTGGCAATTTATTTCCACGATTTTTTGTTTGAATCCTGTATGATAAATACAATAAATAGCCAAAACCAAATAAAAATGGGTTTTGTGTGGTTTTGGCCACCAGATCTCTTTGGGACTTACTTGCCTGTGTTCTGGCCAGAAGCTAATTCTGATTCTTCTGTCAGATGTTTTGTAGCAGTATGCCCTCCAGAAAGTCTGGCAAAAGTGGAGGCAGGCAGATAGCAAGGTATGCAGGTGATTTTCTTTTAAGCTGGATTCCTGGCTGTGAAAAAGGAGTAAGCTATGTGCCCCAAGTGTCCCTCCATATCGTTAGAGTTATGTTCACTTCCATTCAAACCTTCCCCATGATTTGGCAACTGTGAAGCAGGTATGGAGGAAAAAATCTTTGGGTTATGCCTGGTCCCTTTACTGCTCTTCTCTGGCAAGAAGGCCTGTTGCAGAGGTCAGCCAAAGGCTGTGGCAGCAATTTAATCCAGGCATTGGCATCAGTTTCCATTTCCCTGTTAGAAGAAGTCTCTATTGATGACCAGTGGAAGGAGCTTTCTGCAGCAGATATTAGGGATGGGTCTGTCATCTGGAAAAGGTTCTGTGAGCAATCTTTGGGACAGATGATATCTGAATTACAGGGGAGGCAATAAAGTCTACCCTACGGTATCTCCCAACATCGGTTTGAAGATGGAAATCAAAGGCAGCAATATAGGGGATACCACTCTGCAAAGGAGCAAGGCTTGGAATACCTAACAAGGTGTTGCACTGGTGATGAAATTAATGGTTCCACTTACAGAATAACAGTTAATCTCTTCATGATGGTGAATGAAGGTCCAACCAAATTGTAGACCAACAGCTGTGGAAGCCACCTCTAGCCAGACTGAGCCTGATGCTAAAATAGACAAGGTAGAGCGACACTGACTTGCAGAGAAATAGGTCATCTGTCTTTTGGAGCACACATCATGGCTCAGAGTTCCACAGACGAAACATGCCTGCTACTCTGTGTTTTGATAAACACACCTCTTTTCCCTCCCCAGTGATTTCTTCCCAAGTTCTTGTAATGGCACCCTCTCATCTACACAGAGCTTTAAAAAGTTTTATTGCAGACGAGCATGTGTGACTTTAATACGAATAATAAATAACAGTGATCCCGCAACCATGATCATCAGAAGAAAATCCTATCTATTTTCATCAGCAATATAATACTATGTAATGACACAGAAAATAAGGCTCATGGCTCACACAGTACCATTTGTAAATCATAAAGATCTGTGAGGAAACGCAGAGCAGAAACCAAAGCATGAAAGTCACACAAACATCTACAATATTAGGCAGCTTTCCATTATGACAGACTTGCCCAAATTATCTATCTCCAAACGCTGTTGGCCTGATTCTCCTCTCTTGCCAGCAGAAAGGAGAATTTTACCGAAGCCTGTTGTTATTTCCCTCTCTACACCTTGTCAAACTGTCATGAGCTCCAAACACAACAGACTCAATAGGTGCAGTTCTGTTCCATTGCTAGTAATATCACCTTGATTA
Organism: Antrostomus carolinensis; assembly: GCF_000700745.2. NCBI lineage: Eukaryota > Metazoa > Chordata > Aves > Caprimulgiformes > Caprimulgidae > Antrostomus > Antrostomus carolinensis. Next base: position 73,761 of record NW_010325342.1, on the reverse strand, counting down.
ATCACATTTCATTTATTTATTTATTTATTTTAAATCAGCCTCCAGAATGATCATTTATGGCAGGTTTCAGAGGGAGGAAAATTCCCTCTTTAAACAGATCTTACACATTATTCACCACAGATTGTTGCTAGATTTCAAATTACCTTCTTCTTTCCTCACACAAAACTCCCCCCCTTGTATTTAGGGCTTAATTATGAAAAGAGTTAACAACACAATTCTTGCTTTTTTTTATTTTTATCAGAACTGGTCACTATATTACTGATTTTTTCTCTGTCTCTCTTCAAAAGAGCATGCAAACAGAAGCCTTCTATTTGAGGATTTAATGCAATCACTAACATGAAAGACAGTTTATTCGCACAGTTCAGTAGCTAGCACACCCTCCAGGTTCTTGGACTACCCTACCTTGGCAGACAGACTCTGTGGTTTGTTGGAGAGGATCTCTGCTGCTTCCCTGCAGCGGGTGGAAAGGTTCAGGATAGCAGCAGCTGCTGCTATGTGGGTGTCTTCACTACATTGACCGTAGCTATAAGAGTTGGCATGGCAAGGGCTCTGTGTGTGGGCGCTAGCACTAGGCAGTCGATTAGAAAATTTCGCTGGATTTGAAAAATGCTTTGCTGTTGAAGAGAGATTTGATTAGCAATTGCACGCATGAGATTTTCCCCCATTAAATAGTTTTGTTTCTCAGAATACAATTTCATACATTAAAATATTCAAAGAATACATTTTAAACAATCAATTTCTTACTGTCAGTAAGGGTTTGTTATAAAAATGGCTTCAGAAGCATGATATTTTCTTTTACCTGACACATACACCTTTCAACAAAGCATCTGATACTTTTACTCAGATTTTACTCATTCTTTACTCAGATATTAAAAACAATGATATCCAAGGAAAGACTGAACAAACATTAGTGTGTTATCCATTGTGACCTGACAACACTGGTGGGCAAATGCAATTGTAAATGTATCCTTATAAAGCACAGCTTCCTCTTGGAGCTCTATTGCATTAAAAAAACCCAAAAAACAAAAAATAAACCCCACGACCAAAACCAGTGGCTTGTCTAGTCTTAGCTAAAACAACACAGCTTGTCCTAATTAAATGAATATGTTATTTAAAAAACTTTTCTTATGTCAGTAAGGAGAACAAGACCAGCCTCCTGAATGAAGCAGAACAACCAGATAAGAACACTACCTTTTAGGAATATTTAGTCCTCATTTAATGGAAATTTTTAGAAATTTAAGTCTACTCTTTAATCAATTAAAAAAAAAATAATGACAATGAACATTCAGAATAAAACTGGCCTCAACTCACTGTCTTACACTGGCTATCATTTGGAATAATACACAGATTTATTAGACACAAAGAGGTCAGCTGAGAATGAAAAACTAAGATGTGAACAGAAAAGTAATTTCACAGACAAAAATGGTGTGTGTGGTTCTTTGTTTTCTACTCCATCAGCAGCACTCGCTTTAAAACAGGTAGAAATAACTCTGCTCTCTCTTCTGGATTTTGGAGCTTGAGATATCATTACTTGTTGCAGGGAAAACATGGCACCATAATTTCAACTCTTAGGAAGCAATAATCACTTCTTTTGTCTGTAGCTCTCTCAATGTTCTACAAAGATAAACTAAGCAAAATCCAATTTCTCAGCCTACACTCAGATACACCAAGAACATTTCTGTGTACGGCCATCTGCTCACTCCATAAAGATCTGAGCCCCAAGGCTCTGGATCCCTTTGGATGTAGAGCTTTGGTTGGGTGCATTTTAATGTTAAGACCTAGACAAGACATTGAAGAACTCATCTTTCCTCAAACTTGGGATGCTCTAAGAGAAATGCTTGTTTGTGTGCACTGACTGTAGCTGAATGCCATATTCAGTTTTTCTAAGCGAACTTCAAATTATATTTAAAGAGTAAAAAAGTGAATTTTCCATTACCGACCCTAAAAGATTAAAAAAAAAAAAAAAAGCAAGCTATGAAGGGTGCATGTTTTGTTAACAAATCAATTTATAAGTGCAGAATCTGCAGACAGTTAATGATGGGCTGCTGGCTAGCTACATATTTACATAGGAACTGAACCAATCAGTACATCAGCAGCTTCTTATTGCCAACTTTTGTATATTTGTATAGTTAAAGCACTCACCTGCTCTTTTACTTTCACCTTTCCATTAAAATAATAGCTGCACACTGCAATCTTTGCAAGAACAACACACTGTAAACTTCAGCCCTGATATACATTATACATAAATTGCATATGTATGGATTTGCATTTGTATAAAAACATTGCAATCATTTTTTCCTTGAAATGAACCTGTGAAATCGACATACATCTGTGCAAAGAGACAGCTAATAAGGAATATTCGATTTTACAAACAAAATTGGAAAACCTGCCACCCAAGGAGCTGGCAATGCATATATTTGCTTTCATTTGAACAAACCTATTTTCCAGGCCAGATAAATATCTACTTTTCATTTGCAATTTTGAATGGAGTATTATATATACAGAAACACATTGATACCTACAGACATATATATATATATGTATGTACTCAGACTCATATACAAATACATAAATAAATAAATTTTATACATACATAAACCATAATATTCTATGGAGTTAGAATTATATTATATGTGTATCTATACATATATTTCCACTTTTCTGTTCACCTTACTATGAATATTTGCCTTTGAAGGGTGCAATTTTCTTTCCTTTTTTGTTCTTCTTTACTAATTTTTTTTGTCATGAACAAAAGAAAAAATAACTAAAGACTCTTTTGTCACATTATTTTGAATCTACTTTCTCCTGAGCCCAAATATGGAGCAATTAAACCTTTTTTTCTGTTTGCCTCATGGCAGCAGAACAATTTGTTTCTTTGAACTAAAGAGTATATTATATTGGCCGATACAGTAGCAGAGTCTTGCTGAAGTTTGCCATGCAGATTGTGAAGTTCATCTGCAATAAATAATCGGTGTTCACACTGTGATGCGTCATTTGTACACAGTAGTACCTCAGCATATCTGTAAGTGATGCAAGCAGGGGAATCTTGATAACAATTTGATGCATTGGATTTGTCTGCACTACAAATACGATGTGATACTGAAATATGAGAGATTGAAACTAATTCAGTGCCTGGAAGTTATACAGCTGAGGCACATGGTCACCTAGGAGAAATAATGCTTATATAGATGCATCTACAAGGTATTTGAAATGTCTTTTAAAACCTAACTTGGATTTCTCTGTACTACAAATAATAACTTCTTGTGCAGACCCATTCCATGGGACTTCTCATGGCAGCATCTTAACACATAGGATATCACAATTTACCCAAGGAGGAAGGTAACAGATAAGACATAAACCATTCCTTTTTACTCCTCTTTTCCCCTGATAATTGCTATTAGCAGAAACATCAAAAAAGTAAACCTTATAGTGATCATATTTAGCATTCTAATGTTCTATATTTAAAAAACTAATGATTATATTTAACATTCTGTCCACAAGTGGTTAAAGATGCTTCCTACAGAGGTTTTTTGAATTCGAGATATTTGAAAGCAGAACAAGTAAAAAAGAAAAAAGAAAAATCTCATTGACATTTTGCCCGTTTTCCAAGAGATAATGAAATTTCAAGCTTACATTCAAGGAACTGGGGTGTTTTTCGTCCTTGTGCCACAGGTGCTACTGTGCGCTTGCCAAAGACTTGTGCATCAAAGCTGGCATAATCAAATGGTACTTTCCCAAACTTCTCCTGTTCTTTCATCAGGATGGCTCTGGAGGAGGTGACTGGCTGTGAAGTTCTGTAATGGTACTGTGCTACCTCAGGTTGCTTTGTTAAATTTGTCCTGCAGAGAGGAGGGAAAGAACGAATGAGAAAGACAAGACTATCTTTAAATCACCTTTTCTTGAAAAATAGGGTACAGTTGCATCTCAGTGTCAGAAAGTGTGCTGTTACCACATATAAATCTTATGGTAGGTGTATACAAGGAAAAAATAATGTAAATATGGTGGCTGACCTAGCAGTCAAAGAGTACTTTAACTTCATACAAGTTCAAAGCTGCGGACATAAAAAAGTCTAGTATTATCTGATAATGGTGTGGACTATTTACAAAAAAGATACTGATTTACTTCTAGATTACCACTGTAGCATGGTGCTTCCTTTATTTCTAAACATTGTCTAGATTTTAGCTAGGCAAAGAATTTGTAATTTTATGGATCACTATTGTTCTTACTTTACTGTGAATTAGTATGGTGTAAATATAATATAAGACAATCCAAAATAATTACTTCTGTTATTTGAGAGGAAAAAATGAATTATGGTGTGTGATTCCACTTAGTTACTGTTCAGTAACTACCTGTCTTTAGTAATTTCCTAAGGACTTTTCATACGTGGAGTTAAGGCACGTGCAGTTGGCAGATACATGGACATAATATTCTGTAATGGCTCTGAAGGAACCATTAGAGCTGATCATGTCAATAATCCACAAATTAAAGTGTCCCCAAATAGACCTGAATATAATAGGTTGTAATGGTCGTGGTGCCAATGATGTGCAAATTATGCATGTCTGTAGGTTCCATATAACTCTCAAACAAAATACAAATGCAATAAAAATGTTTCCCCTTTTTGATGCCATTGTATAAAAATAAATTAAACTAATTAAACCAATAAACTTAAAATAAAGAAACTGAAAATATGAATTATTCAATGGTGAGGAAACAGAATGTGCAGAGTTCTCAATCCTCTCAGGTAACTGCAATGCCAATAAAAGATGCTACTTGGGATCACTGGAAAATTTATCTGAAAAGAGTCACAAAATCAGAGGACTGTTCTGCTAAAAGTGTAATAAGTTCAAAGAGATCTCTAATCAAGTTTCAGTGGCCAAAATATTGTAACAAAGGAAGAGTTCTTGAAAATTGTTTAAAGCATTTCGGTAAGACAGTAGATTCTGTTTACTGGAGAAAGATATTTGAGAACTGTTGATAAGGTTATTTGTGTTGAAGTAAGATCTAGCAGAATATATTTGATTGCTTATCAAAAGATATGTCTTGCTTTTTATGTCAGCCATACTCACAAGAACCAACAGAAAGCTACTTGTTACTTTTGAGATACTGTCAAGACATTTAGCTTTGCAGAGGTTTATCATGGAATACTGACTTACCTCTGTAGCTATGAGAAGTAATTGACAGATTTTGTGCAGAAATACTTTGGAGAGACTAGTGCCTGAGGGCTCCTACCTGTGAGTCTGATCCTGGCACTGCCCAGCTTTTGGAGACTCGAGCTGGTTCTTTTCCTGGGATATTGCCAACTTTTCAGCTGCAGCAATTGGACAACCAGAAAGACTGTTTAAAAGCAAGGGGAAGAAAAGGAAAAAAAAAAAAAAACAATTTTAAAAAAACCCTTAAAACCAAAAACATCACATTAAAATGAAATCTTAAGTAATGGAAATATGTGCTGTGGAACCCAATGACTTCAAACTTCTCTGGTGCCCTGTGCATCTACGGGAGCTGCTGCTATTATAGTCCAGATTCATCTGTTTTTCAACACTCAATGCAAAACTGTGAAATCTGTTTATTTGAGGTGATATATCTGGAAACTGAATCATGTAGGAGTTTTCCACAGTTCAGCTTTGATGTTTTGTGGCTGGCAAGTCACTAGTAAATTTTTTGACAAATTACATTTACTTTATCAGCTAAACCATGCATATAAGCCTCCTGCTGATTAAAAGGAAAGTGAATTTGGGAAAAAAAACAGGAGTATGTGAGCAACTGTTGTCATTTCAAGTTGTGCTTTCTTTTTTTTTTTTTCTTTTTGCTTTATTAGATTAGAACATGTTTTCTTATCCTATTCGTGGGTTGCTTATCATACAGCTGACATACTGCTAAGATGACTGGGGATTTAAAACAGGAAACAGAATGAAAAAATATTTACTGGTTTCTTACATATTCATGTAGATGAGCTTGTAATCTCTTGTAAAGACTAGATTTTTGTATTAAAGATAGCAACATAGTATGATAACCCTTGATTTTGGTGCACTCATACTATAATAAATCAATCAATCAGCAGCAAAAAAAGAAAATACCACAAAAATTCAGTTCAAAACAGAATGCAGGATTCGAAATTTTTCTGTCCCAAGTTTGATTGCAAGATTGACATTATGTTTTTGCAGAAGCACTATAATTGAATATTTTTGCTTGCTGGCTTCCAGCAGAAAGCAGTACTGACAGGAGCTGTGCCGGCAGCAGTGGCTTGCTGGAGCAGAGCGCATCGGCACTGCCTCACCTGCAGCCCAGCTGTGATTCCCCAGCTGCCTGTCTGGAAGGCTATTCTCAATTTTACTTTCTCCCTGCAGGCAGCAAGTTAAACAGACAAGAGCGTTCCAAGTGGGAAGATGACATTCCAGAGGGTGATAAATGGAGTTAGTTTTTACAAGGATTCTAAAGTATTCCACTTAAAATTGCCTGTTTTGCTAAAAGGGATTGTGCCTTGATGGGAAGTTCCTGCCAAGGACTACTATGTATGTCTTGCAAAATGAAGTCTTTGGTTTTCCCTGGGTTTTCCAGTTGTAGCAGTAATAATGCATTTGTTCATTCCTTTTATATGATGGTGTTTCACTGTGAAGACCGTAATGAAATTGTAGTTTGAAATCTCATCTGTGAAAAATACTAGTAGAATTTACCATCTTCAGCACTGCAGCCATTTTTTATATAATGAAATTAAACGCAATTATTTGGTTATAAATAATACAGACTACCCTCGCAGTTCATAGGCATTCTGCAGTGTAGTATGTAACATCTAATTCCAAGATGTGCCCATGAATTTATTCCTGTTAGATTTCAAGTGGACGGGAAATTTTCTGATCTACCTTCTGTGCGTGTTGCGATTGCTGTTGACATGTCCTCTTCCGGTGCATCCTGGGGTGGGGCACTTTAAAACATTTTCATGCATGGCAAGAACTAAACAGTAATAAGAAAAAAAAAGTGATAATAACATATATCAATTAAAAATACACACGTTAAAAATATGGATATTTATTCTTCAGACTCAGATTCTCAATTCTGTTACATTTTGACCACAAAAGAAAATGAGAGGCAAAAGACCTACAACACAGAAAGGCTGGTGCCTCCAGCATATATAAGTTTATCCCTACACTGCTGTAGTGTGGCTTCCCACATGCACATTGTTGTAGAACAACGGCAGAAGTTAGCAAGGATGTTATATCACGAAGCCCTTTGCCTTCTAGTTCACACACAACTGACACAGTTCACTAGAAAAAGCATGTACATTTCTTATGCCCTTTGATGTGGATCTTTTTATTAAGAGTGAGATGTTTGTCTGTGTAAAACAGAATATGTCTTTGTACGTCTGCTCATAACTTCAGTACTGCATCACCCCTTTGGATGCACAATGCTTAAAAAAAGATGACTGTTTAGTGAATCAGTTTTGTTCCGTCAGAAGCCAAATTGAGATTACAGATAATTTTCTGTTTGTTTGGGGTTTGTTTTTTTTGTTGTTGTTGTTGGTTTTTTGTTTGTTTGTTTTTTTTTTGGGGGGGGTGGTTTTTTTTTGGTTGATTTTTTTTGACAGCAGGACAGAACACATCTGATTGGAAGTGTGATAATTAACAAGGACTTGTTAATTTTAACTTTTTAGAAAGTTAATGTTGCTAAAGCCTTCCACATGCAGCAGCCTGCTTAACTCAGCAGATGTTTCCATAAATACAGATTAATACTAGATTTTTTTAAAGAGGGAGAGTTACAGTTGGGAACAGGACATTGGTAAAGTGCAAGTATCCTTTTAATTTTTTGTTATGCATGCCACCACAAAAAACAATCTGATTAACTAGGTTGTTTTTAAATGAATAGATTTTGGCTTATTATGCAGCATTTCATTGCATCACATTGCAGGATTACACACACACACACAAACCAATGTAATCAGATCAACACAGTTAGAAATAAGCAGGGAAATTCAAGCTAGACTGGTCATAAAAGGGTTAGCATGATACAGTCACATGAGAGAGAGGTGCTGTGGACCAGCGCTGGGATGTACTGGTGGAAGTAACCTTTTTGAGCATAGTGGTAAGGGGGAAACTGGAAACATCTCTGAATAAGCATGTCCAGGCCTCTCGGTTATCCACCATGAAAACCAGCAGCCTCGGCATGTGATACGGTAAATCAGGTCACAGCTCTGGAACAAGCAGATGATTTCTCTGCCACATGCCTTAGCAAAGGCACAGGCAAGCAAGATCTTGAAGATTCATAAGACTACAGGTCTGCTGGCAGTGTGGGGGGTGTTTGGCTGTGATCTTATTCTTCCCAGGCCACCTGAGGTGCCTACTTCTGTTTGTAATGCTACTGCTAAGGAGTACTTGAGCTTCATAAGTGTGGGAAGTAGGACTGCGACTAAGAGCTGGAGGACAAAGGAGGTGTGATGGCTCCTCTCTCTGCAATCTTACCCACAAAAAGTGTGTTTCTTCTCCAGCATAAGCACACACTACCCACAATACAAGTCCAGATCCAGCTATTATTCTGGACTGCAGGGTGATGATACTCACTTTCTAGTGGCACTCTAACTTTATGTGGACAGCCTGAGAGACTGCGGTGGTGAGGGTAAAGCCCAGTCACGTGCCCTGTGCCATCACATCCTGGGATGGGACATTTGGTTTCTCTCTTTTCAGGCCTGGGTGAATCTGCAGAGAAATCAGATAAGGATTTTGTTTCTTTTTAGCTCTCATCTGCACTCAGCTGAGTGATCCTAGCAGCATGATACTTTGTTTTGTACTTCAGATGTAATTCCTACACAAAGTTTTAACAAAGATGTATGCAATTTAAACATCTTTAGGATTTCACACTGAGTCCTTTAAACAGTGGCTCCCCCCTCCCAAAATGCCATTTATGTGCTAAACTAGGTAGTGTTAGGAGTGCAGTGTCATTTGTTCCATTCAGAGCCTCAATCAGGACAGAAGCCACAATCCAATGAGCCAGAAAACTGGCAGCACCAGCCAACAGCAAGATCTATAAAGGAATAAATAAAAAAGCAGAAACAATCTTTTACTCTGTTAATGTCAGACTCCAGGAAGCTGGGACGACCAAATAAAAGCTGAGGTGTGAAACAAACAAAAAGCATTTCAACCAGAAGCCATTCCTTAAATATCGCAGATGTCTAGGCTGTATGTTCTTTGTTAGGAAACTGAATACATGCCACTTTACATTTGAGAGGCAAGGCAGGCAGCTCCCTCTGGTACACATGGCAATGTCGCTTTGTGGAACAGCCCACAATGACAGTGAAAACATGGAGCAGCCGATACCCTTTCAAAGGCAAGGTCTCAGCCCAGCCCCACAGCTACCACTCTGTGATGGCCATAGTGTATTTCCAATTTTTGTTTTAAGCATCTAGAATTGTGCAAGAAGCACTGGTCAGAAAGCCTTTATTTGATTTCCAATGCAGGATCAAAATCTGTGCGAGAAAGGAATGAATTCTGGTCCAGAAATTCTCTTGTGAGAAATCTGGAGGAAGTGGCAGCATAAATTGCTGAGGATGGTTTTAGCTCCATCTGTGATTGGCTGCCAACAGCATTCGGCGCTGGGGGAAAAAACAGCTGCAGCCAGCACAGGGAGCAGCCTCCTTCAAGCTCATTTTGTTGGACCATGAGGTAGGACGTGCTCAGGGACAGGATCACCAGAGACAGCTGAGGGTTAAACTCCCTGGCAAGATTTTAGGTACAAAAAAAAAAAAAAAAAGGAAAGAAAATAGACTGAGCATCAACAGGAGACCACATGCTTTTTAGAATCACTGCAAATGGGAAGCACTGCAATTGTGACAGAAAATAAAGAGGGATCCTGAAATACAATTTAATTTTTCCTCCATTAATTAGAAAGGTTTATCATTAAAAAGATGGAAAAATATAAATTTAAGCCATGTTTTCCTGATGTAGCATCCAAGAAAGACAACTAAGAGCTGATGGATTCGGTGGTGGATTTTTTAGAAATAAAAAACAGTTAATTATGTAAAGTGAAAAAATTATGTGCCTGATACTACACTGACTAAAATCATATGGTGTTTATACAACCCAAACAAAGCCTAGTTTGTTCCTCCATGAGTGTTACCTCTAAACTCACCTGCAAACTACAACTAACAACAATATGAGGCAAAACAGGAAGGGTCAGATTCTGCCGTGCTTACCATCACTGCTCCTTCCTATGTGTGTTGTGAGAAACTCACATTGACACCAGTGTGAACCTGATGAACACAGCTGGTCTCAGGATATGAAAAAGTATCTGTACAATTCCTGCATACACCATAGTCATCTGAATAAATAAAGGTTCATGCATTTTAGCAAGGAGGTAGACTAGTACTGTGCATGCACAGATTAAGGCATGCTAATGAAAAGAATTCTTGAGACAGAAAAATTAGATGCATGCATATTCTTCCCAAATATTACAGGAAATATTTTATAGTTGTAACTCCAAAAAAACCTTGTCAGTTATCTTACACATTAAATGCTTTAGTTAACAAAAATACTATAATATTTGCAATGTCCACAGGGACTACTCTAAAGTAGCACTATAAATACCAAAGCAAATTGTTTATCAAAAACAGAAATTGCAGCAATGCAGGGTGACCTCCGAATATTTGGAAGCCTAAAACTGTTACTTACTACATCGGGGAGTGTGCTTATAAAATGACATTTCTTGATGTTCTGTACTTATCCTCAACAGGGGAGTTTAATACAAGACAACAAAGTTTACAAATCAAACCCAAATCTTATAAATCTCCACTTCTGTAAGCCTGATTAAGTAGCAAAAAGGGACCAATGTTCCTGAAGCTTTGTAGGATACCACAAACCATCAAAAACAATAAAGATTTTGGAATTTACTGGTAATTCTGCTGGTGGTGAATGAGGCAGAAGAGCATGGCTTGCGCTTTCCTGGCTCAGGAGTGTTGGCTGTAGCAAAATGTAATGTTGATACATAAAGTAGACTGAACTCAGAAAATATGTGGCTTAGGAATTAGGTGGTATGTTTGGAAGAGGCCAATTTTTCACCCTAACCTTTCCTTAAGCACTGTTTTAATGCCTTCTCTTTTGGCTGCTGAAATTTAGGAGGTATTTATTAGTGCCCTATGGAGGAGGAGGTGGGAGAGGAGGAAAAGGAGGAGGAGTGCCAGTTACACAGCCCTTTTAGTACCTATTACTGATCATTTCACATAGCAGTTTGGCAGGAAGCCAAGTACCTAGCGTTTAACCTGGTTAGATGTAAGGCACTAGTGTAGAGGTACATAATTAACAAAATTACCAGCTAAATTCCAGATTCTTTACTGTTGCTATAAAACCCAGCTCAGAATCCTCTATCAGTCACAGGATAAATGCTTAAACCAGTAAGAACAGCCAAATATTCTTCCTTACTTTTGTTGCTAAATATCTGTCTCCCACCAATGTCAATAACTTTGGTTTGTCTTCTTTCCCCTGCTAGATGCTCCAGAAGAAACCTATCCAGTTCCTTGTAGGTGCTGTGAAACACATGCCCTTGCTCTGCCTGCAGAGCGATTGCTTGTTCTAGCAAACTCAAGTTCCCTTTTGTTTTGTCCAGCTCAACCGACACTTCTGTGGTTTCTGACAGGCACTCGTTGTCATCTTCACTTTCAGGGAAGGTGTTCTGAATTTTCTTCTCGAAAGGATCTGGGTGAGACTCCTGGGGTGCTCTTAGTTCTATTTCTGAGTCACAAAGTGTTTCACAAGGGCCAAATTCTACCTCTTCCTTCTTAATTTCTGGGACTTCCAGGACGCTAGGTTGATTACACTCTAGAATATAGTTCTGAGTTACGTGGGGCTTTACACTAGTTTCTTCTGAGAAATTTGAGGAGCTGTCCCACTCATTGTCCATAATTTCAGAGTTACTTTCATTTTCCTCAGATGAACAGTATTTTGAGTCAGAAATAACAGTCTTCTCCTTTCCTTCAGCTGAGTTAATCAAGTAACATTCATCAGTGTTATCACTTTGTGTTTTTAAGGATTGAATGCCACTATCATTTAGATTTTCTGCCACAGTTTGACTGGGTGCATCTTTTGCTAATTTTCCCATGTTCATCAAAGACTTGGCCATGACATCTTGATAGCTGGAGTAGTTATCTTTTCTTTGACTGGAATTTTCTTGCCCACATGGAATTTCCTCAGCTGATTTTGGAGTGCTTTCCTCTGCATGAGAAAAAAAGCAAGAGAAAAATATGTAAGAATAACTGGTTTTTGTATCTTGCAATAGTGATATGAAGATATTTACTTACTAATTGTCATTTATTTACTCAAAGGTATTCTGAAATAATTTAATTCACACCAAGGCTGTGTTTGAAATGACTGCTTGTAGCATTAGTAAAATCCCCTTTTATATTATATCTACTTTATATTATAGCTGTGGAGTTATACGAAAAATAAATACGTTAGCATGATGGTGAAGAAATCTATTATCTTAGAACACACACACAGTCATGTACACTCATATAAATAATGTGCCATATATAGATATATATGTGTACACATAATCTATATAATATATGCATATATACACACATTTTGAAATTCCTCTGATCTATTTTCACTTTTCTTTTACCTAAGACTCCCAAATATTTTCTCAAAATAGACCCTAATTACTTTCCCAGTCACCCCAGATCCCATGAAAGACCTTGATGGAAAAAAACCTCAATACTTCACAAAGGGCAAGCTCCTGGTCACCACTGCAATTGCCATATTAAGTGATAGATCAGGTCATGCACAGGCAAACAGAAATGGTTGTTATGTACAGACTCATAAAGAACTTGTTAAAGACACCACTGAAGTGCATCCTGTCCTTATAAACATCTTTCTTCAGAAGAAAAGCAGCAGCCAGCAGGTAATAGGGGCTGCATGTAGGAGAGGTTGTCGGTGTGGAAGACAATATGCCTTTTGTATCTCATTTAATTTTTTATAAACATTTCCTCTGACAAGGACACTCAAAAATACATCTCCATCATCTTCCTTTCTGGTAATTATCTCTCTAAAATCAACACTGGTTTGCCAGGATCAAGTAAATATTGCCATAGTAACTAAAAGCATTTTTGGATGAAGGGAAGAATTTAGTCACAACACTAGCCCCTTCAATAATGCTGATTATAGGGTACATTCTTTTGTTGGGATCTATTCAACATAAACTGAAAAATTTAACATTTTACTTCCTAGAAAGGAGGATGAATAAACAAGCACAGACTATTTCATAAGATGTGTCTGTCCTCTCCTGAATCAGAACTCCAGGCTTAAATAATAAATTAAACATAGTCTAAAATGCAAATGAAGTTTCTCTCAATAACACAGTGAGCTATTAAGAGAAAGTGTAAAGGGTTATGATAATTTTAAAGTATTATGAACTACAGAAAACAAATAAAAAGCATTTTCAGTGAATATGTCCAATTCATTGAACTATTCTCTCAATCCACTTAACTACCCACATGTGTACAATAATGATTTATAGACATTATACCTAATTATGCATATTTGGGCTGTGTTAGAGTGCCTAACAAAAGCTCTAGAAAGCAACAATTACCTCTGTTGCTTAGCTACATAGTTTAAAATATTCCTATTAAGTGCAGATTATTGTGGAGGGGAAAAGGGGGACAAAAATGCACATGTGCACCACAATGCATTTCACTTTACTGCTGCCAAACTGTTAGCATTTTGGGTCATTTCCAGTTTACATAATTGTTTGGTTCAACTGTTTGTTATATGTTAAAAGAAAATATTGATTAATTCTTATTCTTCTTCTGAAAATTGGACTCATGCAGGGAGAGGTGGCCTTGTGCACTGTGTGCATAAAGTTGTGTTTAAAAAAAAATGTCTGTAAACCTTAGTGTAACTTTTTAGCAGCTGGTCTAGTACCACACACATTGCAGTATTCTGAATAAAGAAGTATGCTGTCTTTTCACATCTCAGCAAGTAAGAACGATGATTTGGCTCTGTAACCAACTTCAGTCAAATGGGTTTTTATTATTTGCTTTTCTGCCATTTGGAAAATAACAGAGTCCCATCAGTGGGTCATTTCAAAAAGTAAGAAGATCTAGTTTTAAAAGAAATCTCTCACCCTTCAAAACAAAACAAAACAAAACAAAACAAAACACACTTAATGATAGTAACGGGTCTTTTCAGTTATTCTTCTGTTGAAGAAAAAAAAATGTATAAATGCATGATAACAGATTTTTGCTCCTTAAATAATCAGCAATTTTAAAATGTAGTGTTTAAAAATTTGTTGTTGAACCAGACTGAATGGTTCAGCTGTCCCAGCTTTGCTTTTTACTTCTACAGGCTGTAAATTTACTTTTAAAATAATAAAAACTCAACTTAGTCTACGGTTGCATCAATCCGTGAACTGAAGCATTAACTGATCAACAGATAAAGGCTGTTCAGCCTGGAAAAGAGAAGGCTCTGGGGTGATCTTATAGCGGCCTTCCAGTATCTGAAGGGGGCCTACAAGAAAGCTGGGGAAGGACTTTTCCTAAGGGAAGTTAATGAAAAAACAAGGGGAAATGGGTTTAAGCTGAAAGAGGGCAGGTTTAGATTAGATATTAGGAAGAAGTTTTTCACTGTGAGGGTGGTCAGACACTGGAACAGGTTGCCCAGAGAGGTTGTGGATGCCCCCTCCCTAGAAGTGTTTAAGGCCAGGCTGGATGAAGCTTTGAGCAACCTGATCTAGTGGAAGATGTCCCTGCTGATGGCAGGGGGGTTGGAACTAGATGATCTTTAAGGTCCCTTCCAATCCTAACAATTCTATGATTCTATAAGAATCATGGATTCATAATAAATGAGCAATATTAAACTAAGAAATTACAAATAAACCTACATACCCACACCAGCTGTATGTTTTAGCTGAAATTTGGTTTGTAGCCGGCAAAATTAATGCCAAAGGGACAGGTTGTGCTATCAATGTCACAAGCAGTTGGGAGAAATCTCACAGGTATGAAATAAGTCTTTTTGAAATTAAGAGATTTTTTTTCTTTTGACTGAAGGACTGGGTCCAAATAGGGTTGCTCTACATTTATGTCAATGGACTTGGCCCAACACTTGCCCTTTTTTAAAAAAAAAGGATCAATTAAATAACTTATTTTCATCCATATACAACACCAAATTCCACCTTACACCCATCATAGTACTTTCCCTTCGGTGAGTTCTTCAAGCTATGCATAGGACATGCCCAAGGGAGAGAAAAACATATTTCTGAGGGCAGCTCTGGGTGGCCAGAAACCAAGCTGAATCAATACAAGAGAAAATAGCTAAAATCTATATATCTCAAAAAAAACCGCAACCCAAAAACCTAAAAAACCCCAAACCTAACCAACCAAACAAAAAACCCCAAAGACATCCTTCTTCTTCTTCTTCTTCTTCTTCTTCTTCTTCTTCTTCTTCTTCTTCTTCTATGTAAATAGTGTTTTATAGTATTCATATGTGTAAAATTTGGGGGGTTTGTTTTGTCTTTAAGAAAATTCTATTTAGAGTGGATAAAGATATAAATTCCTAATTTCAGTTCATTATAGAACAACCCAGGTTGGAAGGGACCTTGAAAGATCATCTAGTCCAAAATCTTGTGGGAAAGGGAATTTAGATGAGATTATCTATCACCCTGTCCTTCCAAAATACTGGATAAGAAGAAACTGAGTGGAAAATAAATTACCTTTAAACTTCCATAGCAACCAGAAACTGAGTGGAATATAAGTTCATTCTGCTTTCATATTATCTGTGATTACTAATTGCCCAGTGCCAGATCACATTGCTTTTATCTTAACATTTGTTAGCTACTGATGACTTCTCCCTGTAAAATAAATGCAGACTGTATTCCACTGATATCTTCTCACTTCCCTGATTAATAATATGTGCAGGACTTCTTAAAAACAAAATATGACAGCTAATTTAGTTTTATATTTTTTGTTCATCTTAAATATATATAAACATATATTAGAAAAAAAGAGCAATTAAGGGATACTGTAGCTATATCTTTCTGTCTCCCCATCCCTTTCCATACTTTCCAGGATACACATTGTAGAAGTTTATATAAATTGTTGGACATGTTTGGCTTAGAAGACTTGGAATAACAAGTATAAAATTGCTGAATCTAATAATCGTGTTAAACAGAACACACGTAACAGTCACATGCATGAAATTAAAGTCAACAATGTTTTGCTAAGCGTTTTGTATTTTTTATTTTTTTTATTTTTTGCTTCCTAAGAGCTCTATATATTCCAGTGAAAATCAGCTCTTCATAAATGTGTTTTTCTCAGTGGTGAGCTTAACCTTGTTCTTTGACAGAGCTAGTGGAGAAGCATATGTTGCTCCATATCTGACCTGCTGCAGTAGTTGTCTCTCTGTGTGACCTACAAAGCATTTACTAGACCCCAGAAGCAGTTATTGTACAAAATAATTGGAAATATGATGGTTAAACCTAGACAGAAATGCACTGTTCCAACTCTGATAGAAGTCAAACACATTCTGAATCCTTTCTGAAAATTCTGTTTCATATCTCCCTTCCTGTGGAAATCAGGTTCAAGCAGAGCCACACTGCACAACTACCTGGAGTTGAGCTGCTTTCGAGGACACAGATGTCTTCCTGTAAATCCGTCCTGTCTTCATTTTCTTCTTTACATTCCAAGCTGGGACTGTAGTGGCGGGGTTTCATTAATAGGGACTTCCTTTTGTTGACGGGAACACCTGATATCTGTTCTTCAGCTTTCCTCTTCTTAGCCATGGAGCATTTGTAGGCACTGCAATGATCAATTGTCAATGACAGAGAAAAAAGTGGGAGTAGTTTAATTCTAAGTATGAAAGTGAGGACTGACAAAATATTAATTCACTTACAGTTCCAGCAAGTTGTGTTTAGTGGATATTTAATTTTAGCTCATGTACAAGTTGAGGGCACAGGCAAGTCCCATTTCTTTTCACTGTTGCAAATATTTGTTTAGGGGAAGGGGAATGAGGAGGAAGACAAAACCAAAAACCCCATAACCCAACATCCTTAATCCTAAATAAACATATGGTAATCTAAGACCTGCTCTGCAGTAAAATACATACACCCATCAAAGGATGAATAAAATTGTAGTCTGGGTTGATAATCCAGAGAAACAGCTAAGGGGAAAAATATAACAGCAGTTATACTACTACACCCTGAACCTTGGCTCCATTACCTTTACATCAGTATGGATATTCAGTCACACATTTTGAGTTCAACAGCATAAAATCTGTTTGAAACACACTGTACCTTCAGAAAATTTTGCAATATATGTCCCTTTTTCAATATCAGTCCCAAGCACTGGCTTCATTTCATTAACTCCAGCCATAAACATCTAGATTAAGCTCCTCAGGTCTCTGAATAGACCCTGGAAAAAGTCTTCTCTGGAGGGCAATTCATCCCACTCAAAACTAGACCTATCTGATAAACAGGGTGAACCATTCCCTGGGAAAGGCCTTGCCTGGTCCAGATGCCTAAGTTTCAGATGACAGACATGAGAAGAGAGGGCAGTATTTTAAAGAGGGAGATTTTTAGCAGATTTAATATACTTTCAGTTCCTATAGGATCCACATATTGATCTCTCTATTAATGTGCTTCTACAGATATTTAGCAAAGACTTTTCTGCCATGCAGCTGAATTGTATGGTATATAGATGTTGCATCATATGACACCTCATTAAGGAGGCCAGAAACTTCAACAGTTTTATTAATAAAACTTTTTTTGTGTGAGTGATTTGGCATGATTTCATTGTTCTCTCACACAGAGACTTCTAAGAAATCTATGTAGTACAAATAATAGTGTTGACGTTATATCTGTCAGAGTTGAAAAAACTACATATATGAATCTGTGTAATCCACTCAATGGTTTCTCCACCTTAGGCACCCCCAGGGTGCAACACAAATCTACACAATGCCCTAAAGCATTGGATTTTGCATTTGGCTCACCGACTTAGCTGCAAGATTTGAAAAAAATCCATGTATGCAGAATACTCCTATTGGTTACACATATTACAAGCTCAACAGTGTAAATTAATCCTTCCAAGGTATCTTATGTGCACTAAATTGTCTCAGGTTCTGATTGTTTTGGATGAAAGCATATGACTAACTTGAGCTTTTTGTTTAAAATTGTCCATTTTTGACTAAGCACCTTTTGGCAATCCATCATTGCAAACATGATGGACATAGAAATACAAAGATCTGCATTTTAGGGGAAATGTTAAAATTCTATCATATGTGTCATGCATTCTACCATGTGCACAGTGGATATTGTTGATCTTCTGAAAGTTAAAATGCTATGGGGATCAGGAATATCAGACACTAAGTACCTGCTGTAGTTGAATATATTACGACTTCTGTATTATTTCTCTGTTTATAAATAGAGGAAAACATTAATATCATATTAAAGCTCAGAACCATAATGTTATAAGCATCCCCTTGAAATGATGCCCGTATAACAGACATCAGGGATGGATGCAGTTCAGACAAATATGCATAATTTATTTCTAAGAAAATACAATCAACAGTTTCTTAATTCATATTTGTGAATGGCAGTTCATACCATTCATGTTGTTTTGGGCAAGTTGAATAAATGAAAAATGTTTTAAAACCCTTCACTAGGTTTGCTTTTGATCTTTCTCATTTATTTGTCAAGCTTCAAGTTTACCTTCAGTACGTACTGTGAGAATGTTTAGGAGAAGATGAATTTGCAGTGCTTAATTCCCCTTTGACGAAGCTACAGCTGTTTCTTACACAAACATAATTAATAGATTTTTAGAATAGAAAATGCAATTAGATCATCTAGTATGCCCTCCTGTGCAACACAGGTCACAGAACTTGATCTAGCTCTTCAGCTTTATATCCTGTAAGTTGCCTGACTGTTGTGTAACTTCCAGTCAACTTAAGGGAAAACATGGTAAGATGATTCTTGCTCACTACATAAAATCTTTTTTTTTTTTTTTTTAGTAACATGATCTTGTAAGCCCACCACTGTGGGCTGGCACAACAGCTATTAAACATGTTAGTTTTTAACCACAACTGTGAAAGGTAGCCCAACTCAGATGTTAGCAAAGCACAGTCAGGACCAGTGCAGGGGTACTGCTGCCACCTGCCTCCTGCAGATCTGCTCAGGGAAATGAGAGCACAGGAATCCCACTTGACCGTAACTACCACAGTTTACGGCAGTAAATCAAAAGCTGTTCCATCCATGTCAGGACAGGAAGCCCACAAATCTGCCTGGAAGCACATTGCACATGTTAGAAAGTTTCTCCTCTATAAAAGACTGATGCATGAGCTTGTCCTCATACTTTTTTCTGTACATACTCATCCACTCACCTGGATTTCCTCTGTAGTTCCCATCATTTTGAAATAAGTGAATACATGAGATGCAACTTCAAGTAAAATGATTTCTGCCACCTTCCACTGTGATTACAGGAAGATGACAAAACAGAGTTGTTACTTTTTTCTTAGGAATGCAAATTTATATCCATAGACCAGGAAGAGATTTTTCAACTCCCGTAGAATATACTCTTGCTTTTGCTGGTGACTTTTTAAACTGCTGGTTTTGAGTTTTAACTGGAATTTATAAATTTGCAAGACCCAGTTTAAGGATCTATCATTTACCAGCAATTCCTCTTCTAAAATCACATACACACACATACGTTAGCACAGATTTGTCAAGCTGTAGTTTGTCAAATGGTAAACCTATAATTTAGCTTCTCTATTACTCATCTCATAAATTCCACATCTAATAGTTTTGTTGCTATTTATCAATGGCCTGCTTGTTGTCATGGAACACTGATTCAGCTGTCAAGGTTATTTGGTAATCTGAGGCTCATAAAACAGGAGAAGCTTTTTTTGTTATGAGTCCAAAGCCGATACATGTTTGCTTTTTGTTGGGTTTTTTTCCCAATTTAACTGTACTTAAATTTTATGAATAGTAAATAATTTTAGTACTATCTATAAAGAGCATATTTTTAATTATTTTTTTTTTTTTAGTCAATGGGTCAGTTACCAAAACCATTCTTGTATCCGTTATCATAGTGTGAGCCAAGAGACTAAAATCTATGACATAGAAGACATGGTTCCATGTATTGAAAAAAATCCCATGATAAGTCTTTTGTATGTATTTCATACTTAAATACCTTTTTCTTTTTTTTTTTTATTTGCTGAGTCCTTATCTTTTTTTAATTTCTGCTCAGAATATATCTTGCATGGTGTGGGCAGACACTGGTAGTATACAGGCAGAACAGTGCATTGGCTGTCTACCACAAAGCAATGCCTCAGAAGAAAGAGAGAGGTTTTAAGCAGCCCTAAACACACACAGTTTTACCTACTGCTAAAAATTGTCATGCTCATGTTCTTTTTGTAATTGGTTCATCTAAATGATGTATTTGTCAAGCCTTTAACCCAACCTTTAACAACTTTGTAGTCAGCAAGGATTTTTTGTTGTTAATCTGTTGGCAAGACTTCCAGATCTCTGGGGATTTTTTTTCTTATTCACAACAGCCTGTAGATTGGTAAAGTATGATAAAAGAGTGAAGAATTGCCATCGTGGGTAAAACCAGGGGTACATTCAACCTGACAACTGGTGTTTATTAATGCCTGTAATGGATGCCATGTAAAATAATAAGAACAGAATACACTGCATCTCATAAATACTCCTTAGCTTCAAGAGAAAATAAATGTCTTTGAATATCAAGGGACTTACAATTATTGTCTAATGCTATTTAAGAAGTGTACTCCTCATGTGGGTTTGTGCAAGAATAATTAATGGAATATTTTCATTTATGGAGAAAATAATTTTAAATTCTTAACATAAATTGCCGTTTGACTGTTTGCTTAACTGCACTACAAAAGTAAGCATTTGATTATTGAATTACAATTAAAGAAGACATCATCTTCTGCTGTGTAGAACCATTTAACTTCACACTAGTAATTACGAGAAGGTTAGCCAAACTACTTTTTAATCACATTGTAATTAAAGATGTTACCGGATGTTTCAGGCTTTGCTCAGGTTTTGTTTACAAACTTGCAGATGTCCTAGGACACTGTGGAAGACAAATACTTTATTTTCCTTACAGAAGGGAAAAGTTGGTATTCGAAGATGCAGGGATACTTTCCACTCACAGAAGAACCAGTAACTTACAAATGTCTGTCATGGTTGGGCTTTTTTCTAAGAATTTTAAGACTGTACTGAATCAGAGGTACCTAAGAAGGACAGAAATTCTCAATGTCTCCCCAACTTAGTCATCTTCTATGTCAGCTTGTTCACTAAGAAACAGACGAACTGGATTTTGTCTAACTCTCTAGCACAATGGCTTCCAAAGGTTTAGGCTATAGCTGAAAGTATCTGATCCCTAAAAATCACACAAAAATCCTGA
Organism: Antrostomus carolinensis; assembly: GCF_000700745.2. Lineage (NCBI taxonomy): Eukaryota > Metazoa > Chordata > Aves > Caprimulgiformes > Caprimulgidae > Antrostomus > Antrostomus carolinensis. The sequence continues at coordinate 52,373 of NW_010325342.1, read as the reverse complement.
GCTGCTCATAAGCTGATGATGGACAAGAGAAATTACTAGCAATGGGTACAGAAAGGGTATGCTCCTAGGATGGATCGAGTCTCAGTTGAAATGACATTTATGTTATTGTTTACATAAACTATGAATGTCGGTGGTTCATGAAAGGAGCTGGAATGTCAGAGTTGAAAGAAACGAGGGCTGGTATTCTGATCACTGTAATTGAAAACCCAAATGAGTGCTATTAATTACAGCAACTTCAGAGAGACAACAGTGTTTAGGGAGGAAGGTGGAAAGTGACTATGACTCAATTGATTGCTTTGTCGTCAGGTTAAGACACTCAGATTTATGTTCCGTTTCCTTAACTAATCCTTGTTTGCAAAGAGTACATGGAAATTCTGTAGCTCAGTGGAAGCAAGAGTGATAGGATTCACAGCTCAGATACTCTAAAAGTGAGAACAGATAGGAAAAAGGTATTAATACACTGTCTCATAGCCAGAAGTTGGAGTGTCCTCAGAAAGACTGAAAAACCACAACATCAATCAGGTCTGCAAGGACTAGGGTGGTGTTTCCGGTGCCATGAAATTACTTAGTGAATATGAAAGAATTTGTATATTCTAACTACATACAAAGATAAATCTCAGATTCAGAAAACTGGATAGAAACTACTTTTAAAAGAAGACATGTATTAGACATAGATCTTGTGTATATATAGAGAAGAATGTTTTCTAAATTGAAGAAAGTAAATTGCATCACTTCAGACCATGGATACTGGAATATAAAATCTACAGGGTTTATGACCTTGGAAAAATGGCAGCTAAACAGTAATTCTATTTACTGCATTTCATTTTAAAATCCATATAGGTGTTAGATGCAAAACTAAGCAAAGTTTCTCAAAGGACATATAAAAAATGGTTTGTGTTTTAAATAAGGACTTTTTGATTAATCTCTTTTTTTGGTTTGTGGTTTGGTTTGGGTTTTTTTAGGAAGATATTTGATGAGATGCCTTTCATCAGTGAGAATGGCAGTTCAAGAGAAGGCTCTAATGACTTCACCCCATCTCTGTACCCTTCAACTCCCATTCCTAGAAATATCTGTAAGTTTTATAATACCTTCTAGCTTATCTGCTGTATGGACTACAAGCATTCTCAGGATTTTTACAACATTATTTTGATGCTCCATCCTGAAATATACTTCCCACTTCCAAACATTTTTCTACTCAGTGGGACATGAAAGTATGCTTATAGATGTTTTGTATGCCCATTAATTTTTCCCTGAATAATGGAACATGCTGGAGCACAGGTCAAATGAAATTACCATTCTACCCTTCTAAAAAAGTAAAAGTGAGAATGACATGTGGGGAAATTGCACATGTCCAGAAACAACTGCTTGCTTTACAAGTTATAGGTGGCAACACATCTTGTAGCTGAAGAACTTCAAGAAGTGAGACTGTGCTACTGAGAAAACTGTAATCAAGGGCTGAGCTACAGTTTATTGACAGTTAAACCAGAGTTTTCTTTCTAATTCTTTTAACTAATTCTTATAAGTATTAAAATATATTCAAACATTATGACAATGAAAACTTATGACTATGTAAAAATATCATAAAAGACCATTTGTTAACAGGACCCTGATGTGAGTTTTTACAGATGAAATTTTGCAGGCTAGTCCTGGAGAGGACCACTGAGTTCTCATCACTGACAAGAAACTAAACATGTGTTTGCCCTGACTGCTACTGTGGAGTCAGAGTTACTGACATTAACCTTTTCTTGTATTTCATAAAGTAAGCTGAGCCATAGTAACTTTTACACAATCTACAACATTTGGACTCCGTGACAGTGTGTGTTGTATTTCACAGATTCAGCTAGGTGATGAAAAATAATGTGGAAAATAGCTCCATCTGGGAATTCCTGAAAAAATATTTCAGAGAGAATTCTTCAGGTAAAAGTAATTTCTTTCCATCAACATTTTTAAGCATTAAAATTGGAAGAAATTAACCCAATAAAATGTGCTGAAAAAAATTGCTCATCATTTAGACCTGATGAATTGACTGTAATAGAAACTCAGAACTAGCAGGACTTACTCCAGTGATAATTAAAGAAAATCTGACCATTTATAATTTTCTAATATCACACACAACACAAAAAATGCATCTCACCTCTTTCTAACAAACCTGTACACTTGACTTACAAGTTGTATCTGTGAAAGGGACAGCGGCTGTTCCTGTGCACTGTAGCAATCATTCCAGGGTTAAAGGGCCTTCTACAAACAGAAAAGTTTACTGCCATACATGAGCAATGCTCTTTTTCTAAAATGCTGGAGTTGTGAGAAGTTCAGTCCAGGGCTGAACCAAGATGAAAGGAATGCACATGGAGTATAGACGGGAAAGGCAAATTCATATTTATGAACACTAATATAGAGCAAAATAAGCTCAGTAACTTGGGGGCATTAAAGTGTTCCTTAAAGCTAGGAAAAAAGGGAAAGAACTGGACAGATAATAATGTGGAGAAAATATGATATAACTGAGAGCTGGCTGGAGCATGATATTAACAGATACATTTTATTTTAAAAAGACATATAAGAAAAGCAAAGGAGCTGCCATAGCCTTGTTGGTGAAAGAGGATTTATTACTCCCCATAGGAAGAGGCCGAGGAGAAATGGGAAATGGTGTTGAGTCATTATGTACTGAGCTTGGAGATGTTTCAGACAGTAAACTAAATGTTATAGGCCACTTGACCAAAAAGAACAACTGGACTGTGAAATGATTGAGCAAATAAAAAGAAGCACTTAAAAAGAGTGGAGCAATGGTAAGTCAGCAATAACATCGGAAAAGGCATGAAGTTATGGTGAAATCTACCCATCCCTCAGGTTCACAGTGATACCTGAGGCTAAAGGACGATTATTTCAGGCTACAATAGGCTCATGAAATAGCTTTTTTTAAAAAACCCTGTTTTATTTTATTTATTTATTTATTTATTAACTCTAGTTCATTATTTCAACAGGGTTCCCTCCACAGGAAAGGCAACTCAGAGAAGGACAACACAGACTTAAATTCTTTTCCCTGGTTTTCCTGTTTCCAGTTCAAAAGCTTGTATGATCATATGGATATTCAGATCATATGAAAAATAATGCACATAAACCTTCTAATTGAAATATTATGTTAATAAAATTGATTACTTCTTCATGGTGTCATTCTATAGCTCATAGATCAAGAAATCTTTATAGCTAGAGTTGTATATTTATATCCTTTTCTAATAGGCAAATTATGTTTAGTAAAAGCCAGTTTGGAGGAAACTTAATTTTTATTGCATAGAGCTCAAGAAGTTCTTAAACTCAGTATTATGAATGAATACCCAAGATCTGGGCCAAATCCAGCCTCCCTAGCCTCTTTTTCATTTACTCACTCAATCTGTCCAGGTTCAGTAGGTCAATAAATTCTAGTGGGACCCAAGCCAAGAATTTGGCTTAGAATGGATTAAGTTTCTAAGCAAATCTAGAGATCAGCCACACAACCTTTGCATTCAGAAGGCCTTGCACGTGAGTAGGTAGTCTGCTAACACCAGTAAATATGTAAATAAAAAGTATTCTGGTAACTACAGCCTGGTTAGAGAAGATGTAAAGAATATTTTTTTCATTATTTATTTTATTTTTATTTTTTTGCAGCAGATAACAGGACTATATGACTGCATTCTTTTCCTTTCCATGCTATCTCTAGGTTGACCACACAGTCTGTTTCGAGTTGCTTTTGCTTGGCTGAATCCACCCTTGACATCAGTCAGACAGAGCAATTCAGCCAGCCATAATATTTAACTCATGATTGATATATAAGAGGCAGAAGTCACCAGGTGGCATTTCAATCTCTATATGGCTTGTGGTCATCTACAGATAAAAGATCTGCCATAAGAGGAAACAACCATTTGGGGCTATAATGGTCTGATGCATTCTGTCATCCACCTGGCATTAAAGCACATGCAACTCAATAACTGTGTAGGGTTGGGAGGATAACATTTATTGCGTGCTTATTATGACAGAACTTGTGATGGGGAAGACAATGACTCCTGTAATATATTAAATAATGTACAAGTTTTAGTTCAAGGCAAGGAACATTCTAAGATGCAACAAGCGCTCGGGTAGAAAAAGACTGCAAATAACTATCTACCAGTCTAACAGCCACAATTAAAGTGACAATGGCTTGACATATACTATAAAACTATTACAGAAAAGCATACATTGAAATTAATTAATCATTGCTCTTTTTGACTTTAAGTTGGCAAACTGTAAAACCACAATCAAATAAAATTACAAAGAGAAAAGAGACACTGAGACTGCAAGTGTTGGCTGGAAATGAACATAGTAGATGTTAAAAGAGGCCTATAATATGCTAGAAACTCATCTAACACATTTGTTATCGAAGAAAGCTATAAAAGTCACCTATAAAGCAAATACACATAAAGTACCAACTAAAGCAAACTAAAATGGAAATCTAACATGAAATACAACTTTTAAATGTTCTATATAAATCCAGGAGGAAAAGTTAGAGGTCACAGTGTGGAATTAGGCAAATGATTCATTGTAATTAACCACTCCAGCCACAGGTGTCTCAAAAGGAGTATGAGATCCAGCCCCTATTTCAACCATCTTAATGGTTATTCAGAACATATTAATTATGTATTCTTGGTGCAGGTTCTAAGGGAATTGACCAGGAAACATGCCTTCCTCAACTTGTTGCTTGTCATGGGTGAAGTGATGATTGGTGGCTGCCTTGGCCACAGAGACCATGAACCAGTCAAGTTCAAAATCTACAGTAATAGGAACAAAACTACCAGCAAGACCTCAACCCTGGATATGAGGAGAGAGGAATTCAGGTTCAAACAGTCACGTGAATGTTTGAAAGTAGAAAACTTGAGGTGGAAAATATTTGGATTTTGAATTTCTTTCTTTGTTTATTTGTTTCTTGTTTACTTGTTTAACAGTATTGAAAGAACAACCTATTCCTGGAGTATGAAAACACATGAGACTACAAAAAAGGCCAAAGACCTGAGGTCCATCAACTCATCAGAGCTCTGGGAAAAGGACAGGAGAAGAGCAGAAGAGAGAGAGGTAGAGTGAAGGGAGAGGAAGAATGACAGCACTGCAGATTTCACAATTTGATGGCTAATTAGAGGGGGACTGGAAGATGAAGAAGGAAACAAGGGAGGAACTTAGACACGACAGACCTATAAATTTGATTGCCATTACAATTTACGTTAATGCATGTTTTATTAGTTATGATGAGAATGGTTGACACACAGGATATAATAATAAAGATAAGTGAATTCCAGCACTATTATTTTATTAGTTCTGTGACCAGCATATACTTACCTTTGCCTCACAGTAAACTGCATCATGCACTGATTGTTCAGTGTTTGTTTATGCTTGACTGTTCAATGTTTTCTATCAAATATCAATTACAAAATTTTTTTTCCTCAGCATAAAACATAGATTTCCATAGATTCTTTGAGGGGAGTACCAACTAGCACATCAGCCTAAATTCCTTATGAACATAACTGATGTTAGAAAAAAATAAGAAATGAACAAGATTTATTGGGAATTTAAGAAATTATGATTGATGGCAACATGACAGTCTTGATTATACCAGAAATAATGGAGTAAGAGGAAGAGTTTAATACTGTCAAAGCCCCATAACCATTTCAATTTCCACAATGACTAAGGCAGGAAAGACATTATTTTTCCAAGCTAGGGAGCAAGCACTATGTCCTCTTAACTCATCATCCTATTACTAGACCTTGGGAATAGGTACTCTTAAGATTAGTGCCCATTGTTTAATTGAAGATCAGTTATCAATAGAAAACGGTGTAACAAAGATCTTTGTCTCAGGAGAAATGCCTCATCTAGGTGCATCATGGAGAAATTACAAGTTGGCACAACTCTGTCCCAGTCGGTTGCCATCATAGGGAATGCTGGGGAGGAGAGCTGGGAATGTATGCTTACAAATAAAGACTCTTTGTCAAGCCTAGACATGTCTGCACAAAATCAGGATAAATATCCTACCAGTAGATATAAATATTTCCCATTTTCATTTAGCATTTACTCAGGCACACGCTTTGCTTCAGCAGAGCACATTAAGGACTGCAAGGGTCTCACATTCTCTGCCAGTAGGAGACAGAGAAGTCATCAGGAAACGCAAGAGTCCACCTCAATTGTATTGCCAGTGTGCTCATTCAGGATTATGACAAATGATCTTTTTCCCAGGAGTTTCCAGAAAATCTTGAGTCTATGACCAGTTCCTGTGGAAAGAGAAGCCAAGCCCAAAGGACAAACCTGAGAGTTTTTCCAGATGCAGGCTAGGAACAAACAGCTTTCTCAGTTTCTGTCTCACTTTTAAGCAGTGCTATGGGATAAGGGTACTGTGAAGGTGGTAGCTACACAAATCAATCATAACCTCAGTCCTTATTGAGGAACATCATTGAGTCTTTTTGTGTGATTTTATTTCATGTCCCCACTTCCACCATCTAAGTACTTCTTTCACCTCTTTCTCAAGTCATCTGCCAGACTACAGATTTCTTTTCATCCAAATACTACTTAAAAACCTGATTATTTTGTGAAGCTCACAAAAAGAGTTACCAATGAATTATTCCTTTTTAAATGCAGCTAGGCATGCACAGTCCTTTCCTTTCATGCTTTCAACTTTTCCTGAGTGGCCAAATCATCCTCTGTCTATCAAACTGTCTACCATCGTTCCATTACTGTCTGAAACTAGAGTTCATATAATTGTACACATATAATCGACCAGTACTTAGAGGAAACCAGTAAAATATTCAGGATTGTAAAATAACTATTTCAGTTAGCAAAATACATTTAAGTATGTTGTCAATACTGTTATTTATATTGACATACCTCTTAAGCATTTTGGATAAAGTTAAGGAATACATTTTAGTAACATAAATCTATTGAAAAACTTCAGTATTATTAATTGCAGGGTCATGTTGCTGATTTCTCACTACCCTAATCAAGAGACAGCAGCAAAATGTGAAGTGTCCAGTTACTCCTTCTATCAAGGGACATCCAGAGAGCTCTGCTCAATTTCTTTTCTCTCTGCTAAAAAATTCAAGATACTCATATCTCTACGCATGCACATTGAACAGTTCAACCTATGTGAATATCTAAAATGTCTCATAACATCTGGAATAAGAGTTACAGATAAAAATTAACTTTCCTTACTTTTGAAGAAATGACCCTTTTGAAGAAATGATGCAACACTAGAGAGAATAAGGGGAAGTGTAACTACTCCCACCAAAGAGCCGGACTGTTCATTACTTGAAACACCAGTGCTTTGTGGAGTCTCCATTAATGACTAGTGACAGAAGCCAGACAGACTTGGTTTCACCTGTATCTAACCCAGAAAAGGTACTCCTTCTATTCAGATATGGATTTAGCCAAACTGATACATGTTTTTCTAATCCCATACTTGGATCAATCCAATTTTACTCTTCCTTGGTTTGACCCAGATGCTGCTCCATAACCTACAGATGGTTCATCATACCGTATCCCATCTGTTAACTAGAATACCATAATGAGAATGCATCACACCAATATTCCTCACTTCCCTTTGGTTTTCATTCTAATCCTAGACACAGCTGAAAGTCTTGGTTCTTTCAGTGGTCCATGACTAAATCATCTAAGAGAAGACCTCTTCTTTGTGCTTCTTGCAGAAAATAGATACAACAGATATGTTATGCCCCAAAAGGGCCAGATTCAAATGTGAATGTATGATACAGAGACCTCCAGGCTTCAGCATTGACTTCTACCACATATAGTTTTCCTGTGTTTATGTTTTGATAAAAGATTCACTTTTTCCTGTGAATAGTTTAGCTGTCAGTGAAATCACCATAGCATACATTCCTAAATGAAAAATTAAACCATATTTTTTATAAGTAAATAATTAATTCTGGAAGGAAAGATTTCTGTTTTGAAAGACTTAGTAAGTTTAGCATACAATGCTTCAACACTACAGCATATAATGTCGATATAGGAAAAAATTCTTATAAATCTGAACTAATAGCACGGCAGTATTAATAATATTAATGCATAAATACATTTACATAATATTTAAATTTGGCATTCCTTAGGGCATATCATTACCTGAAATCAGTACAAGTTTGACACTTAAATGGGAGTTGTGTATAGGTGGTCAGTATCTGGAAGAAAAGTACTGTCCTCTGAAAACTCAAGTGGAGTGCAAAAGAATTTTTAGTCACTTCACTAAATAGAAAAAAATATTAAAACCCAATTTGGCCCTTAAGGTAATGTTTTTCCAAAAATATACTTTTTATTCAGAAACATGGTCCTATTTATCAGGAAAAGATGGATGATAGCAAAACCATTAGCTTGAAATCAATATATTTTTTGGAATTGAATTCCATTAAGCAAGAATGTAATTCCTGAAATTTAGAAGAGAAAAATTTTCATACATTATTGAATCTAATTGATGATACTCTTTGTTTTGTTTTTCATTTACTTCATTCTCTACTTTGTGAAACACAACTTGGAGAATAAGAAAAGGCTAACAAATGCTCTAGAACCAATCAATGTTACGAAACTAATAACAATACAATATGAGCATGTAAGCTTATGTAGTGCCTTTCATGTAGAAGTATCCCAAGGCACTTTGTAACAGAAACTCAATAAGGAGTGCAAAAGTGCTTTGTCAGATAGGATAAGCCAGGGGAAAAGGGGAAATTAATTAAGCATGGATTTAAATTTCTTAGCCAACACAGCATTTAGAACCCTGGTCAGAAAAGACAGTGGTTCCAATATCTGTATCCAGGGAACACAACAGACTCTTCTGGTCTTTAATTCTTGAAGAATGTTCAATAGTTTTTCTACAATAATATGGGTATGAGTAATAGGAATGCAGTTTGCGCGTTACATTTCCAAAAGCCTACCCCTACATCTTTTCCTCTAGTTTTTCATAAAAAAATAGATTCATAAAGGTTGATCACTTGTCTTGTATGTCAGTAAAGTCACTTGACTGCAGAGATACCCAATATGGAACTTGGTACTGTAGAAATTATAAATACTAAGTTAAGGATTGGGCAATGGATTTGTTGGCTGTTTAGCTCAGAGTTTTAAACCAAAGTGTGTTTCTTTGTGGAGGTAGTCTACACCTCTGACAGAGAGTAATCTGTTACACAGTAGTTCCTAAGATAGCAGGTTTTTCACAGGGAAAAATAAAATCGCTGGGAAAAAGCTATAGTAATAGATAATGCATAAATTACAGCTTCCCTGATGTTGCAGAAACTTGCACATCCTCTATTTTTCAAACATTTTTTTTCTTAGGAACACATGGACTATCCTCATTTTTGGATGACTGCCTCTTCGGATTAATGCATCCTTCTGGTGCATAAATTAGAGATGCACAGAGGAAAAAGGAGAATCACTAAATCTCAGGAAACTGAAACCATACAGAAAAATGAGGTTCACAGTAGATCTGAATGAGTGACTCACCATGAATAATTTATCCAAAAAGTTAGCCTCCACTTCTGTTCATGGAATATCTATAAGCAGCCTATAATTTCATCAGTTTTATTATAAAACAAAAACTTAAAATATTGTACGTCTTCACTGCAAATAACTTTCTGTAAATATTTCAAGTCCTATCTTGAGACAGTGGCATTTTGATTGATCAAATAAATCACATGATGATGTTTCTATTCTCTAGATGAATGAACTCACAAACACATACTTCAGATGTCTGCTGTGGTTAAAAAAGCAGCTCAGTTACATGTGATGAAAAGTGAGTATAGGCAAAATAAATTAATTTAAGAAAAACTCAGAAGAGTTTCAGCATTTATACTGCAACTGTAGTCCACTGTAATTTTCACTAATAACTCCAGGAATTTGCAGCTACCTGCAGATATTTTCCTTGGGGGCCATGAAGAGTGAACTTGTCCCAGGGAAAACTTGAATTTGCTGATAAGTGTTCTTTTTTTAAACATTTGGTACTGAATAATACACCAGTCTTTCCAGGGTTTGTTCTAAGTTCTTGGACCAGTTATTAGGAGTTGATGCACACATTAGTAAGATTAAAGTAGTAATGTTACAATTTTACTAGACTGAAATATCCTTGCAGTTTTTATCATTTTGAATGGACTGCCATGCTTTATGCAAATTTGAAAAGTACTGTCTGCTACTTCAATTAAATATGGAACCTCAGCAAGTACTTGAGGAATAATGAACCATTAGTGCGTTTCAAATTCACAGTAGTATACAGAGGCTATTAGTTTTTTAAAAGCCATCTAACAAAAACTTATAAAGGTTAATGTCTCTTAGAATGTTAAGATGTTAAAATACTATAATATTTACTACAGGAAAAAAAAGACTGAAGACTGATGAGAAATTATACTCTTTTGTTATGTGCCCTGACACAAGCTGAAGATAAAGACAGTATACTAAAATCCTGCCCATTTTGTATTACTTCAGATTTTGCTTGCATAATTAATGCTAACATTTTGTTTTTGGGTTTGGTCTATTTAAAAAGTTAATCTGCATCAAGTATCCTTTGTCAGATTATGTTAATTCTCTACATAATGCATAATTTGCTGGATTGTCTATTTTATAGCGGTAACATTGATATGAATTTATCAATATAATCAGAAAATAGAACTGAAAAAAATAAACAATGAGTTCTTACCTGAGCTCTTGAGCTATAGAGTCCACTTGAACTGTTAATAAAAGCAGGAAAGAATGAATTAGTTTACACTTCCAGACTGGTGCTTTCTGCAACCTTGCACCTGCCTATCTGTGATGACAGAGGAGCGGTTATCAAAACACAGGTGATTATTTCATGCTAACCACAGGACTGTAGCTACTAGTGGCAAACATTAAGTGAATATATACTACTCAAAGTTATTTTAGGATTCATAAAACCTGGAGTATGATATTTAAAGGAACAATAAGAAAAACAATAAGAAAAAACAAAATTAAAAGAGAAGGCGCTGGTTTTTATTGAAAATAGAATAACAAATCTCTGTTTTTTCTGAATTTTAATTTAATTTTGGAATAACAAAGGCTGGTGTTTACAAATACTTGGTCACATGAGGATATACAGCATATTGACAAAGCCAACAGGTGGTTCTAATGATTACTCATATTGCACAGGCAACTTTTGCTATTTTCACTTCTGGGAAAATGTTCCTGATCTATTAATTCCTATAGATGTGTGTACATGTGTATAAAAAATACAGAAAAAATAAATCCTTAAATTTTAAAAATGCATTATTAACTTTTTGAATGAAAAGTGTATGAATACCCTATTAAATACAATTAAAATTTGCTAAGTCAACCAGACTCTTTTAACTCACAGTTGTGACCAACAGAGATGGCATGCTTTAGTGCTGAGGTGTGAATAACTTTGTTCAAGTCCTCCCTTCTGGTATTTTTGAAGTATATACAAATTTTACATTAATTTTAGAGAACATTACTGAGGGATGACTCTAAGATTTGTTATGATAAGGCTTACGTTTTTTAGAAAGGCTCGTCTGTATTTAACCCCTTGTCTGCAGCCAGTTTGTGGCAATTCCACCCCCTTCCTCTCTTTACTTAAGTGAAGTCTAGCACTTTTCACCTCTTTTGCCATTTGAAACTATAGAACTAAACCAAACCACATTATAATTTTTCATTCTGAAAACAACTTGAAGCTGAAAGCATGATATTAGCAATCCAAAACTACTGAGTTATGACAATGAATCAAACTGGTCTGTTTTGTACAGTCCTGTGAGTGCACGTTTCACATTAAAATCAGCGTGAAGGATGGATGCTTTGCACCTTTGAAAATAGTCATAAAGAAAAAAACCTCACAGGGCAGGCAATACTTTGGCATTTATTTTTAAGTATGTCAATTTTTCAGTCATTATCAAGAGTCACAAAAGGTATTATGAATTAAAATAAAACGTTATTTTCCTGGTAGGGCTGTATTGCTAGTCAATCGTGTTTTCCAGATGTTGAGATCATTAAGGGCCTGTTTATCTCTCAGTACTGCATTTCCATCTGTTCCTTACAAAAAGAGAGGAATAGCTGGGAAATACAACTATGACATAACTTTGCAAAATGAAACACAAGCACCAGTACTTAAAAAAACCCACAGTGTTCTTCTCTGCTGCGTACACCTGCACATTTTGATTAAAGTAAATTTACTTCTGGACCAGTTACACAGCTGATTTACAGATAATTAATGGCAACAGACAGAAAAACATTCAGTTGGCTGAGGCAAAGTTTTGTACATTATTTTGAAAGCAACCATACAATATTGTCTAGCTCTACTCCCTGTGGACAATCTCTGTTTGCATAATAAAAAGCATAACCTTTATTTTCTTTGAGAACTAGCTCAAAGAAAATAGCATACAGTAGATTTTTTTTTCTGCTTTTCTTTGGTTAATAACATTGTGTCTCCTAATGCCAGCAGTCTGTGTCCTACCTTGATTAAAAAAGCAGCCCTAAGGAAGCTTCACACTCTCTTACTGCACATTAGGGACTGTGCACAGGAACTATCGTATTTCATGGTGTGCTGGGCACAGGGTCGTGGAACGTGCTTGCTAACTCACCCTTGGTTCCTTTTGAGCGTGTGCGCAGCTTTTTATTTTCCCCATCTGCATCCATCTGGAATATTAACACAAAGACTTTAATTCATTCCTTTTGCCATTGAGGAAAAAAAAAAATCTCCAATGTTTTTTGGGTTTTTTTTTTACATTTCCAGAGGCTAGACAGTAATAGAAAGAAGAATAATCATGTCTTATTAATCTTGTCAAAGAGATAAAAAGCCATCTGTGAATATCTAGTGAATACCTAGGAGATACCTTTAATGATACAGATTTGTTTAATAAAGTGATGGTTATGAGTGACTCTCTAAGGTTTAATGACAAAGTCTACAGGTGTTAGCTGAAGGCATGAGGTTAGTAACATAGCAATGTTCTATGACTGCTGCTTTCAGCATCCACCTCCTGGAAGAAAAGGGTCCCAGAAATCCACAGTGCCTACAGGCAATCTGAATTACTATTGTAACTGAAGCGTGTCTTAATAGCTGCATTGGAACCTACATCTCTGACAACTTCATCCAAAACATGTTTACTTGAATGTGTATAATTGCACATGTACAACTTTGAAATACTCCACCACTTAACCACTTCTTACAGAAGTTTTGGCCAAAGATTTACAGATTTGTATGAGTTTTTGCAAGAATGTAGTGTGCAGGGTTGTATTTCACACAGGTTAAAAAAAAATAAAATAAATGAAACAACCAAAAAACCTAAGCCCCCAAAAAGTCAGCTGTTGCCATAAGATTGCTAACTGAAATAAGAGAGACCTTGCAAGATCAGCTGTTCTCATGACACTTTTGGCTACATCTAAATCAGCACTGGAAATATGCACCTTCTGGTCTTGGATCTGGCCCAGACCCATAATTGTAGGGGAAGGTTTTCAATCCATGGATTTTTATTACAAACCCTTGAAATTCAAAGGGATTAAGGTTTCATGTTCTGGTGTGGAGAGCTGCAGTGACATACAGCAGATTGTACAACAGTGTAATTTTAACCATGTCCAGGGAGGCAAACTCCTCCTTTCTCTAAAAGTAACTCTTAATTTTTATGTAAGGAAGACTATCATGCATGAGGAATTTTCCTCTAGGTAAAATGTCAAGCACTCTGGAATTCCTTTTCATTCTGTTGTAGTATCTTACCATCTATCTTTGCTTTGGATCTTGGTTTGTCTGTTTGCAAAATGAGCATGATCAAACTTACTGTAGATGAAGCAACTCCCATGTACTTCTGCAGATCAATATGTGAGAACAAATGCTTACACTAGCATCTGATTCATATAACTGTGCTGGACAATAGGTAGGTGCATTCTGTGAATACCAGAAATTGCCTGTGACTGACATCTTTCCCTGCAAAAGGTCACAAGATGGTCCTGTCTATTATTTCACTCTTCCTTTCTGAGGATCACCAGCACTGATTTGTCTCACAGAGGGAAGATGCTCAAAGCTGTTTGTGCCTTTATCTGTTTATAGAGTTTGAAGATCTGAGGATGCTTTATTTTTAGCTTTATATGACTCAGATAACAGGGATATTTTGAAGGTCTTATCTAAAAGAAAATTGCAGAATATGACAAAATTGACCTGAGAAAGAAAAAGAGTAAAGTCAGCCTTTCTAGGGTAAAAAAAAAACCAACATTTTTTTCTAATTTTCTGGGGTTTTTTCTTATTATTGTTATATATTGTTACACATTATATACAGCTACTGGAATCAAAATATCTATTTGCAGTAGAGAACGCAAGCATTTGAAAAGGGTATTCGTGTACTTGAAGAAGTTTGATTCTAGGACACAGGTTAGTAATATCTGAAATGAAAGTATAAATTGATCAAAATGCATCTCAAAGCCAGACAATGATATCTTTAATTTGTTTAAATTTACATCTGATGTTGATTATTAGCAGAGGAGGAACATAAGTGGCTTGTGTTTACATAGTGTGGCTGATGGCAGCCTTTACTTGCTACTGTCCTTAAAACCGGGAGAACGAGTTTTTGCAATGTGACTGCAATGGTAATGGGAAACATGGCTCTGTTCTCTGATGCTGAGTTGTGATTGAAGGCACTGACCTGCCATAGACTTATAATAGGGTAGCAGGTGTGGCAATGATGGACTTTAATTTCCTTTAATAAACCTTTTATGTGCCACACTTTTACTGCCATTCTATGCTCTCCAAGGTCCTGCACATAATAGGTTCATTACTTTTGATTACTATAGTCTATTGAGACAAACAACTCCAGAACACACTATATATTATGTTCAGTTAAACCAATATAGACTATTTATCCACTGTGCATTATTTCACCTGCAACTCTACAGACAGAATTAAAAACAGCTCCTGTAAGCTAAAACTATTAAAACCACTGGTACTCCTTTGTCATCATTTCATAATAAATACCACACCAATCACAGTGCTGCTCTTTTAATTATGAAACAAAAAGTGTCCACTGCTTCTACTGAACAGCAGTTACTTTGGTCTAAATAGCACTTTGCATTGTGATGAATATTTAAAAACTACACAATGAGTGAAAACCAACAACAAAATCAATGCAGGTGATTTTTTAATTGATTTTCTTTCCTTGTAATAATTTTGAACACTGAGAGATGTTTAATCAACTCAAAACTAAAATTTATAGGACTATTTAGCCTGGTGCATACCACATATTAAGATAATCATGTCTGTGTTGCATAAAAAAAATCTTAACTCACAAAAAGTCCCATGCATTAACTTGAAAATTATACAAAAGTAACCAAATAAAACTGTGAAATCTTTTAAATGTGTCAGCAAAAAGACTTCTCCTGCTCAAAATTTAAATGTAATATCTCTGCATTTTAATAGCTTTTTCAGAGACTGTCTGATACTGAAAAAAGTGAACAAAATTTCTCACTTCTGATTTTTATCTACATAGTGATATTTTTACACGAAATTACAGCCACAGATGGTCAGCAAGAAGTATTCAAACTTTTAAATCACCTATGGAACAACAAAATAATTGGACTCTAATTAAGAAATTTCATCCACATTTTTTAGAGGTAATTGTTATCAAGATATTAATTTGAAAGACGTATCTTATTACTGCAGCGTACTAGTAAAGGTTGGATGGATTCTGGAAGGTGCTTCATGCTCTCAAAGCTGAGGATGCTCAGTCCTCCCTCCCAGTACATATGCTTCTTAAGACAAGAAGTCATAAGAGGTAAATAGAATGGTAATGTCTGCACAAAATCCTCACATAAAGTCTCAATAGAATTTTTTTTTTATTCATCTGGACCATCAGGATAATATCTAAACACCTGCCAGGAAAATTTTATTGGGAGTTGCAGTCCCATATATTCTAAGGGCAAGCATCACAAAAATAAAGAATAGTGAATAGTGGAATTAATTCCACTTTACCTTTGCAATTTATACCTAGATTCTCTGATTTGATGGGGTTTAAACTCATCTAAACCTTAGTACTCATGTTTCTCCAGGTGAACTTATTGTTGGAAAAGCAGCAAATATACTTTCTGGGCAAACTATTTTGGAGTTCCTGGCTGCAGAAACCAAATGTCACTTCTTGTGTTTGTACCATCCCAATGCAGTCAGCGGACTTGAGAGCAGCACCTGGAAATACTTCCCTGAGTGAGAGAATCAGGACTTGGCTCTGAGTTTGCTTTTTTGTGTGACTGGAGTCTATCTGTGCACATGTGCAGGCACTGATATTATAATGGTATCCAAGAATGTGACTAACAGCTGAAAATAGGGCATGTGCAATAAATGATAATAATAACAATAAGAATAATAATAACTGTTTCAGTTTACTTGCACATTTTAATTCTGAATTTCAGAAACTAAATTGATACTACAGTCTTGGTAAGATAGTTTCACAGTACTGTGCTGTGAACTACTTAAGTTTGTACAGAGGCAACAGCTACATCTGTCACTAGATTAATTAATTTAGCCAGAAAAAAAAAAAAAAACTACGAAGAAAAAAAACAACCTCAATTTTTAAATCACACTAATTTATCCTCAGGTCTCAAACATAAGCTACGTACTTCAGAGCTGAAGCCAGTCAGTGCTAAGCACTACAAACAAGTCTGTGTTGTACTGTGCCCCAAGGTGACACGACAGTGCGTGTGCCTCTTCCTACAATAAATAACACCCTCAGAGCAAGCTTGTCAGTCGTTTTGGTACTCGTGTTTTAATGTTTCATTTCAATAACCCATTTGAGATTCTAACACATAAAAAGGGAATATTGACATTAAAAAAAAGATTTTTTTTTTTTTTTTTTTTTTAACAACTCTGTAGGCAAGATTTCCTACAGCCTGTCCAGAAGTACAGAGCACTGTTTGGCTGTCTGTGTATATATGTGTGATGACTCCATCTTTCTGTCACTCTATGATGCCTTTTTTAAATATGAAGCATTAATGGCAAACTGATGGTGAGAAGAACAGGGTGAGAAGAAAATGCAAAGTATACATATAGCAACACTATGTAAAGTTTATGCATTCTGAGTACTGGCAGCAAAAAAAATCCAAAGACAAAATTTTCAAGAACATTGCTGGTACCGTGGTTAAAGTTTTTTCTTCTTCTTTTTTAATAACATATTGATGGCCAGAAAGGATAAAAAATATTTACAATATAGGTGTTCTTGAAGATTATTACAGAAAACATGCCTTGTTTTCTGATTCTGATTGTTCTTCTCCAAGGAGTCACCTCATCTTTATTTTTGAAACTTTTGGGTTTTTTTACACAACGTTATTCCCAATGTCTCTAGGAGAAAGTTGAGTAACACAGAAATAATTTGTTCAGATGTATTAATTTATTGTGAATTAAAATAAGCTTGTATGTCTACTAAATGTAAACTTTAAACCGTGTTTATAACACATATACATCATCAGTTTGGCATTTTGTGGTGTGTTAAATGGTATACATATTTTTAAAAGTAGATATTTTTTATATTCAAGTCACTACTAGAAAATATGCAATGACAAAATAAACTTTAAATCAGAGGCAAGCTTGAATAGCTTTGTTATGAGGATGATTTATTTTGATTCTTGCTTCTGATTTCTGAGTTGTCACTGCTGTTGTAGATTTCACCCATGCAACTTTGCACAACTGGCAGTGCTGAATATAAACCAAAGCCATATGTTTATGTCCTTTTGCCAAACGACTACAGCAAATAGTTCTATTATTCCCTTAGGTAACCAACGTGTGCCAAGTATTTCTATTAGTCTGCTTTACCAAGGCTTTAGAGGGCAGAGTCACAGCTTTATGAAATTAAGGGGCAACTACTAGCTTTTTAAATTCAGGGAAAAAAAAATATATAGTCTACCATATGGAAATGCAACTCAACACAAGCTGATGTGTGATCCTACTTTATGGAGGCTCTTTTTCCTGGATTTTTATTTTTGACATTGTTCAATGTCTGGTCACTATTTCTTGGGCTCCTATGTACTGAATATATATATATATACTTTTTTTTTAAGAAAGAAAGTGCCAATATGCAAAGAGAAAAAAAAAATGCTTCGACACCTTGAGATCTTTTACAAATACCACAAAATTTTTATCCTACCCAACTGATATATCGTTAATAAAACTTCACTAAGCATCATAAAAAAACAAAACCACAAATAAGCTATCCCTCACAGACTAAATTTAAGAGGTGCGTTATGAAATACATTCTCAGTCCTAGAGTCCTATAGATTCAAAGATAAGAGTGTTCTTGTCAGTATGCAATGCCAACAGAGTATAGTTCTGAAAGCTGAAAACCAAAAAATTCTAGGTATTTACAAAGATTTATATCTTTTTCAATTGTTCGATATTGTTATACCTGACTGTTGAAGACTGCTGTTCTTAAAACAACAGATGCTATGTAGAAAAAATTAATAGCGCACAAGACACTACACATGAAACCGCATAGTATTCTAGTATTAATATATATAAATATTTTGACTCAAATTATCCCACCTTTATGTGTTTCCAGGTGAAAATATGTGGAGACGCCAAAGGACCAAATTCGTCACTCAGCCCAATATACCTTGCCTGATTTAACAGATAATCCTCACATTCATTCTCTGAAAAAAAACAACAAAACAACAAAAGAAAACCAAAAACCAGCTATACTAATTAAAACATAGATGAAACAGGACACTTCAAATGAAATGGGTAAATAATCCAGATGAATTGCTTACTTGTGCATTTTTTCAAATACATGGTATAGAAACATCAATTATGCTTCTAAAAGACAGAAAGAATAACATTTTTTCTTCTGTTACGATACTTTCTTTATATTGTTAATTCCTTTCCCTGTAGCTTATGAAATAGACCTGCTCTAAGAAAAATTTTTCTTCTTGCATGGACAAAAATCGACAGTTTCTCTATGTAGAAATCTTTAGTCAAATATTTTTACTGCATCAGAACCTCTTTGACAAAGTAGGACAGTTCAGTACCTGATGTGAAATAAATGAGAAGCATTCTAAAATATTTTAATAATAACAGAAAATCCCTCAATTTTTATTTGGTTTGAGTTTTTGGTGGTTTTTTTTTTTTCTGATTTTGAATATCAGAGTTCAAAGTTTGACAGACTGATAGTGTTCTTACCACAAGCAAACTGAAGGAAATTCTTGACATTTCTCCATGCTCAATTTTTATTCCTTTCTGTGAGAAAACTCCCTCTAAATCAACACTAACAGCAAGGGAAGAAGGGCTGCAGAAGTTTATATCTGAGTGTACAATACTGAGGGCCTTGTATTCAGAAGTAATGAATACCCAGATTCTTCAAATACTTAGTTGTAAGCTTTTGCAACCTGGGAAAATCTGTCTGTGAGCAGTAATTATGGGCAGGCTTTATTTTAGCATCACTCCTGTCAGTAGTAACCAAAATATGAAAATTTAATTATCACTTGCAAATTCAGAGGTCCTTTTCAAAGAGTACCCAGATCCAGAATATTCATTCAATGTATTCCAATTACAATAAAGTTTGCAGATAAACTTTTGGAACTCGAAGGTGAAACTATTCATTCAATGATACCTGATAAAGTTTTTTTAGTAAAATTTGAAAAGTTACATTTCTGAAATTGGAAAGGCTCATTCTAAACATCCTCAGGGAAGCTTGAGTTTATTGAGTGACTAGTTTCTGATTGAGTCCCAATAGATAGAATATTAGTTGCATCCCATGAATAACTTTTAAATAAAATAAATAAGCTTTTATCAAATAGCAAAACAGACAACAGATGCAAACTGATAAAGAAGGGGCAAAGCCCAGAATAAAACAGTTCAACACTAAAAAGACTTTTTAAGTGGGTTCCTAGCCAATATGTTGCCAGAAAAAAAGATGTTTATCCTCAAAGGCCTCTTTCCCCATTATTTTATTTCAACATCCATGAAAAAAAAAAAAAATCAATCTTAAAGCTTTCTACCTGCCTCTTCCTCTTTGTTCAAAACACACTAACCTAAAACAAAAAGATGTCTGAGAATAGTTATAATGGTGAACAAAGCTCTTTCTAAAGCTTAAAACTTAAAAGTTTTTTGTCTAAAATCCTATCATGTTATGTATTTATTAAAAATATATTTTTCATTTATTTTCTCAAAGATTGCCAATAAAGAACTAAATCACATAAGGGAGTAGCTGTAAACCCTCTGAGTTCCTTAATGTCAAACTCATTAGCATCCGAATAACCACACAGCAGCACATCATCTGCACAATTGCAATTTTTTACTACTTTTAATAGCGTTTCTCAAAGGGCTCATTTTCAACTTTCTTCAGTGGTTAGTTGGTTCTCTGGGGAAAAGGAGCTTCCTGACGCTCACAGCTTCCACTCAACAACCAGGCCGTTTGCTGTCAGAAGCATCAGCCCTCTGCCCTAACCCCATCTGCTGCCTTTCTCATCCTAAGGGACCCAGAGTCAAGACAGCACAGCTGAGATCCACTTGGAAAAGTGCATAAAGGACAGGAAAATATACAAAACTTTTCACATTTAACTTTACATATTAAGCTAATTGGTTGAAAATCCTTCTTTTAAGAAAAGGAGTCTGGGCTAGGTTAAGGCTGGGGGGGCAGGTGTGAAAATCGCACTGGAAAACTACACGCAACAGTGCCATTTGCTATTTTACTCCCATCTGCCTTGCATGCGACATCATCAGCTATCTTTGTGAAGCCAAGAGTGCTATAACAGGACAAAAGCAAGACTTTCGATAAAGCACAAAACCTGAACCTCTCTTGTATGTTTACTTACAACAGAAGTTATTGGTTTATAGGTTCAAATGTGTTATTTTCTATTTCTTTCATATAACTGGGTGTTGACTGTTATACAGCTGCTTCATGGACGAGTACCCACATTTGAAGATACGATGTTTCATAAAAAGTCTAATACAATGTCATGCATCTGCCATGTTATATACAGGGTATGTAGGATTATGCTGTGTCATGGGATGTGACATACCCCTAATGGAATATAAACCATGTGTCACCCCTGTCCACATTCCAAGAAGCAACTCACATTTCAAAGATAAGTGCTGGGATTGGATACTTCAGGTAGTAAACAAGAGTAACTGCTGATTCTACATTAACATCAAGATCTTATACAGTAAATTATTGATAAACACTTTATTTTAGTAAATTTATGAATTATAAATTCAGCCTCAAGAGCCCAAAAAGAACATGTATCTAGGTTATTGACAACTTTGATAAGATTGTTGTCAGCGGAAATATGGTAGAACTAACTTACTTATGTGTCAACCAAGGTTCTTTGGTGGGATCACTCCCCTTAAGTCCACACATATCTTCATCTGGCCCAATCTATTCGTAGTATGCTTTAACTCATTTGTCCATTTAAGTAAAGAATTAAAAAAGTTTTACAGACAGTAAATTATACCTATACTTCAACTACATATATGTCTGAACAGAATTTTTTAATCCTGAAGCTGAAGTTTGCCTACCTACAAAGAAAACCTACACCCTTTTCAATCAACACCTCAGTTCAACTAGAATAATAAAATTTATAAACCTACAAAGATGGAATAAATGAGTTACTTGATTTGTCAATGTAATGGTTCAATGCTTCACCTGGAACCTTTGCAATTCATTCTTTGGTTTATAGCCATTTCCAGTGCAAAATGATTTTGTACTGACAATTTAAGTGCCATCCTACTGAGATCCATGAGTCATAGCAGGATACTGATGTGAATCACCATTTGGACCCTGATGCTCAACATCAGATGTGTGTGACAAATCCCTTCAAGCAACCATTCTTGTTGACTCATTGTATATGGGTAAAAGTCCACTCATTCAGGTCAGATTACTACAGGGTTCCTCAAGATTTAATAAGAAGAAAAGACATATTCTACAGTTAAAGATTATCTCACCGGAAGTCTGAGACTGTTTTCTCTGTCAGAATTGCAGTGCACAAGGCTGTACTACATCTGTAAAACACATCTAAGAACTTTCTTTGAGCATAATGGATATCGTTTCCAACAGATGAATTTTATTTTCCCTCATTTACCACATCACTAGTTGATATATTGTAAATACGAAAATGAATGAGCACAACAGTTTGTGATTTTTTAACTCAGAATGGATGTAATAGCTAAGGAAACAAGATCCGATGTGCTCACCATTATGATCCCTGAATATTTTTCACATGTCTAATTACAGTAATTTCTCTTTCTCAAGATAAAATAACACAACATACTTTGTGTTTGAGAAAAAAGTACATAAAAGCAAAAGATGCCATTACAAATGAGTGAAGATATATTGAGTTCCTGACTACAGTCAGGTCTTTTTTCTGCACAGGCTTAAGTACATAACTTTACACATTCAATTCTGCACAAATTTATGGGTCACCTCAGTGAGACTCTTAAGCACATGTGTAATGTTCAGCATGTGAGTAAACAAATGAATTTCATTTGGCCTTCTGATGCTTCAATTTAACACCCTCACTGCATTACACATGGGCAGTCTTGAAAATCTGAAGGAGTCTACTTGGAAACATAATTTTTATATAATTTGAGCTTCAGAAAGGAATTTCCTTGGGGCAGAGTACTCATCTTTGCACTTGTTTTATTAAGTGCAGAGTACCCAGGAAACAGTATCACTGCTTCGACTATTGCATTTTCTTTTCCATCTACAAAACTAAAATTTATCTTAATCCTACCTTGAGATGAACAGAAGGTCATGTTACCAGTGCAAGACAGCCTCATAACACAGGCAATTGTCCTTCCAGTACCTGTAAAAACACATCCCTTGCACTCATCCTCTCTTTTAAACACGGAAGTCATTCCAATGCCATGTGCAAGATCATATTTTGCCTAGTAGAAAGTCTAACTTTCACCTGGTTTAAGCAACAAACTATCCCTCAAAGATGCCTGGGGCTTTGCTGTAATTAACATAACCGCATTTAAATGCTATTCATGACGGATAATTCCAACACCTTGTGGAAAAATTAAAAAAAAAGAAAAAAAAAGGTTGCATGCTGTAAACATTATAAACATATTCAAATAAGCTTAACACAATCTGCCATGCTTATTTCTGCCTAGATCATGGACCAGCGAAATGGTTAATGCAAATGGATTTATAATTTGCTTTGGGGGGCCAGTTTCTTCTCCTTATTTATTAGCCCAGCTGATGGGGCAGATTTGATGAGGCACTTCTGGAATAATTGAGTCATCACACAAAGAAGGCTGCTAGCATTCAGAGTGGTTTTATCAGCAGCAAGCAGGCCTGATTACTGACAATTACACTCTGATCCGGTGATGGAGGAGAAAGAGCCAACGAGTGGGAAATGTCCGTGTTTCTATCCAGGAATAATTTCTACATTCATTTTACATGCTAAGTGTTTCCTATCTCTGCATAATAAACTGTAAACAGGAATAGATGGCACAATGTCCCTTAATATTTCCTGGTAATGAAGACACAAATGTACAGTGAGTGCTGATAAATATAGATGAAACATAAGCTATTCTCTGAGTCTGTATTGTTACCTTTAAAATAAATGCATTTTGGTGGTAAAAGCATAATCATAGCTAATGCAAAAAAATGACAGAAGATTGAAGCTGTCCTTGTAACTACATAGAAACTTTGTAAAAGTCCTGTTAATCACTGCTGCTCTAGAGGCTCATAAGCTGAAGGTGATATACTGGAAAGAACATAATTTTGTTTCTCAATAGTCAACCATGAAGGAACTCCTTTGCTTTGACACAGTAAAGGAGAGCAACAGCAGTGACCTCCATTAACACTTCAGGGATAGAGCACATCTCAATGCTAAACTGAAAAACAATGAAGCTCGTCCTAGAAGATATCTTTGCTATGATAAATTTTCATTTCCCTCTCATCAGCCTTAAGATAGTGTTTATAATGAATAATAGAGCTAGACCAGAGATTTCATGAGTTGTATTTAGTAATGTATTATTACCTTTAGGACATTATTTTTTTTAGCAATGAAGATGCTGTAAAATGTCAGTTATTAACAAAATGATGAAAGTAGAACTTTGGAAAAACCTGTTTCTTCCCTGATTCAGGAAAAAAAAAACATGGAAACAGACATACTGAAGAAATGAAATGTGATTTTGTGCTTGTGATGGGCAATTATAGATTTCAGCTGGAAAATGTTAATACCTTAGTCTAGGGAGAGTTCTTCTTTTTTAGAGTTGATCAGGCATGAAACACTGAATAATAAACTTCTGCATGCTTGTTTATTCCTTTTCCTCTTTTTAAACTAATTCATAGCTTCAAAAGAACTAAAAGTTACTCTCTGTTCTCCTGCAGTAACTATGGCAACTATGTTTCATTAAAGTAGCCACTTAACTTCAAGGCTTGTGTTACAATGATATGCATTATTTTGAGTAAAACCACACCATAACAACCTTATGATTTCAGAGCAATTTTAAAAGAAAGTTCAAAGAGCATGCATCATTGACTCTGGAACATAGGGCTTGTTTTCTTTTAAAGCATGTTTACTCTTTTTCAGCCTGGATGACTTTTTCTGCATGGAGCCATCTCTGTTTTGAGGTACTGTGTGTGGGGACTGTTGGTGACTTTAGCAAAGGATGACCATGCTCTGCTCATTGAAGGGGTGCTTAAAAGTTGCAGGATTGAGGGCAGCGGGATATGCCTGAGCACACAGACCAGCATAACTAAGAGCAGTGAAATGGTGGGTTTTTAATTACTCTGTTATAGCCTCCTTCAACATCAGGAAGATTCTGGTCTGGTTCTGGGACTGCTAAATGCCTGGTGTTTAGTCACCACTGTAACAGTCCTTGTACTGTCACATGGTTTCCAGCAAGCTGGTTAGTAATCAATGGGTCTGAAGGACAATTTTATGGGGGTGCTGTTATTGTTGCATTGAACCTCTACAGAAGTGCTGCAGCTGATTAGATGCAGTAAAATGGTCACTTCTCAAAAACTTACAGGCTTAATGTAGGTTACTGTATTCCTTCCCTGTGATTTCTGACTGTTCCAACCAATTTTTTGTAACTGATTTAGTAGCCAGAATTAGGACATTGCAATTCTTATGCTGGACAAAACCCATGGCTAATTAGCTCATTGAACATTCTCTGACATGGAGTCAAAAGGAACAATGAACCTAAAAATACAAACTCTTTTTATGAAAAGAAATATAACTACCATTCTGATATCCTATGCATTCATCCTCCCCTTTCTGAACAACGAGCTCTCTTCATTAAGCATGACAGACATGTCTCAAGAAAGGGAAAGTCACACAAAGGGAAGAAGTGTGCCTTCCCTCAACATGCAAATCACATATGTTCATTAACTTCAAGAGTGCCATGTGAAGTACAGTCTGCCACCATCTAAAAGACTTGTAATGACCCTAAGTGCTAAAGATAATGGGGCTTGGTTGCACTACTGCACTGCCTTGAAGATCCTGGGAACATGCTGCAGAATACAGGAAAAAAACAAACCGAGAACAAAATACTACCTTAAAAACAAACAAAAACATTGACTAATATTTGTCAGATACCAAAACATGCATACAAAATGATCACTGGGACAGACTTCCCATCTGAAAAGGTTTTGCTTAACGAATGTTTGGATCAGGTGGGTGGAGCAAAGAAAAGGGTTTTCAGTCTGTTCAAAGTTATGTTGTCACACCAGGGATAACAATTTAAATTCTCTTTTCAGGGCCTTTTGTGATTCTAGATTGAGGCAAAGGTTATTTCCTAAAATGACACCTGTCTTCTCTCACAGGCATAAACAGAAGGCACCGTGATCGAGTTCATAATTGGAAAAAAAAGGGATTCTAGAACTCTTCTTCTGCCTCTGCCACTGATCTATTCTGTGACCTTCAGCAGGTCTCTTCATCTTTCAGCTAAATGAGGATAACAATGTTGAGTGCTGTGAAGTGCTTTTATGCATTTCTAACCATGTTTTAAGGTAGTGAATATTATTTTCATCCTCATGTGTTCTTCAATTTAATAGCTTGCTCATGCTTTCACTTCCTCTGAAACTCAACCTGGTACTTCAAGAGTATGCTATTACTTGGGATTTCCAAGAAAAAAAATGTTTCCTCTTTCTCTTCAAGCTGTTTTACTAAAGAAAAAGTAAAAAAGAACTAAAAAAGGACAATTCTGAGAAGAATGGGTACCATCTAATCCATGATGAACGGCAAAACAATTTAAAACTCATTTCTGTTCTATTCTCTCTTAACATATTAGTCAATTCACAGATAACTACACTCTTGACATGTCAGATCTTTATCTTAAAGATGCATTTCACTTGTTTTCCTATAAAGAGAAACATTCTCCTAGGAAATATCTTTAACTATTTTGCTTTGAAAGTTTTTGCTGTCAGTGTTGAAGATGTCATTAAGTGGGAGGGGAGGTGTGGGTATGTATATAGATCTCTCTGTATATAAATGTATGTGCATATATATACATATATGTTTTTGGTAACATTAAGTTCAGATACTGTATACTGTACCCAGGAAGCACTGTATGTAATTTAAAGAAACCGAAAAAGAAAAGTTTCTTTCAATATGAGTATACTAGATGTGTGGTAAGAAAATGACCCATTGTACCACTAAACAATTTTGAGTTAAAAATAACACTACAGAAACATACCTTTGTAATATTAATTTATTTGCGATAATAAATATTGGTAAATAACAGTTATCCATTTTTCATCCTATTGCAGCAAATTTTACTTGAACAAGATGAAAAAAAACTTCCCAAGGAGAAATGTCTTACAGACATTATCGCTTTAAATACAGTTTCCCTCCAGGCTGCCTGGTGTAAGCCTGACTCTGTTGAAAACAACCAGAACACTGTAATGGACCTCAATAATACATGTTATTTGCCTGTGGAAGCAGTCACATACACTCAGTATTAATCACACAGGTATACAAAGATACAGTCCTGGCCAGAAGATCTTACAAAGTAAGATGATTAAAAACTATTTTGGATATGACAGCTGCAAATAATAAAGACCAGTTTAGAAATTTCAACAGCGCATTAATGAAATTTTGGTGGTTTAGTTGATAGTTATGTCACTCTTGATAAGTAGATCTGTATCAGATATCTATATGTAATAGGCTGGTTTCTGCTTTGGATTTTACATTAAATCATGGGTTCTGTGTCTTCTATTGGCACCTCAAACACTGAGATGTGTACAGGAAAAAGGGTGGGCTGAGGCGGCTTTTTTGCTCAGGGCACAATCCTTTTTTCATATGTTGTGCTCACCTACCCCAGGAGACAGATTTTTGTTTTCCTTTGAAGAGGTCTGCACCATTTTGCACCAGAACTATGTCCTGATACAAAAAGTAGCTGTGACTTTTAAATAATCAGCCTCACTGCAGGTGCCTGTATGGTAACCAACTATGTTCTACCTTAAATCACTTTGACAATGCATTCTCTGTGCTGCCCATAGATTTGGAGGGTCTCCTCAAATTCAAAGCTGGACTAATATACATGATTAAGAAAAGTCCAGAAGCAGCCAAACAGGTGTGTACTTCTCTCAGAAAAGGCCTTTTTGGATAGAAGATCTTTTGTACACTAGTTCTATACTAGGCCCCATTTAGGGGCCACACCTGAGAAAGAAAGTGAATTATCAATGACATTTTTTTTTAAAGAATCAGTGGTTTAACACTAATTTCTAATCAGATCCTACAGAAAGGAACAGCTCGCATGGCAGCTGTACTTTTCCCAGGGTTAATTACCTTTCACTGCTCTCTACTAATGAGTCAGCTGTTCCTGTCATCACACAACTACGCTGTGTTCATCTGTAGCTCTAGCTGTGGACAAACACAGTAGCTAGAGCCCTGTTTGCATATTGGTGAAGTATGTTGTGCAAAGAAATTGCAAAGCAGTATAAAAAAAAAAACCCACCATAAAACTCCATGTCTCTTTTCATGGAAACAACTGTATTTTTCAAGTCAACACTGTGTTCTCAAGATTAATAAATTAATTGATAAGACTAGAAATATAAGGACATAAAAACTAATAAAAATTCTTTTTTTTTTTCTAATATTGCACAGTAGTTTATATAAGGAAGATTAGATCTGTGTACCTATCTAGCTTGTCTTAGCTGATTGTTGGGTGAGAATGTTTATTTATAGCTTGCTGGACTATGAACTAGAAAACTTCTTTATAAAATATTTTTTTAAGCAGTAGAAGAGAAAATAGTACAAAAATTAATGCACTTAAGGAAAGAGTTTGTATTATTTTTATAGGAAACTCTAATGAGACAATGATTTAAGACTTTCAGTAACCTGCTAATGTTTTTATGTAATTCTACAAGGTAATTCATTAGTAAGTAAATAGAATATATAATTTTTCTAGCTAGAGTGAACAGGGTGTATTCTTTATAGCTGTATAAAATCAAGAGTAATCCTCTTGCATCACATATATGTGTCTTATTTAAAGACTGTAAAAAACTTGGGTGCTATTTGGAAAGGGTAACTTTAATAATAGGGAGGGTACTCACACCTAGCATCCTTTTATTGGAAAGAAAGTAAGGGCTTGGACTCCTCCACAGCATCAGCGAACACTTACATTTAGTCACTAGTAGTAATTCCAGATTTCTTACAGAAGGCTGCGAAGACTACTGCTAAAGATGGGCATTGTGACAGAACTTCCAATGCTCAAGTCCTGTTTGGATCAATAATCAGAAAATCAGATACTATTTGAAGCTGAATTCCTTGCTAGATGTCACATGAGATAACGATACTTGACAATTCTAAGACATGAATATGGTCTTCTGAATATGATGATAGAGGAAGAAACTGAAGCTTTCCAGGTCCAGGTTAACCTTGCAAGAATAGCACCTCAAAATATGATAAATAAATTATCAAACCAAAAGCACCATGGCATTTCAAGAGATCACTTGAATAGTCATTTGGGAAATGAACCACCTCTTTCTCTCAGGCACCTTAAGTTGTGCATGTTGTATTGACAACCTCAGACATTCTGAGCAATAAGAAAATGTGAGCTTTGTGGTTATCATCTTTTAAACAACAGATATTTAATTTTTTGCTCTATTAGAAGCGATTCTCTTGCTTGGTTTTGGAATTTTATGTGAAAGTTCATTACCTGAAGGTGCATTAGCTGATCTTAATGATTCCCAGAAACCTCTGATCACTCGGGTCAGACCAGAGCAAACTGTTATTATGTAATACCCATTTTGTCTGAGATTCTTCCTCTGCTCAAGAGATTGTTGCTTCTTCCCACACAGTGCATCTCACTCATTCTTAATGTTAAAAAAAAAAATCTCAGGACATTCTTCTTCTACTCAAAGGTCTTTACATGCTACTGGCTTGTCTTTTCCTGATTTCTTAAGATGCTTTCTTCATCTACAGGCAGAAAAACCAGAAACATGTCCTCTCCATTTGGTGAATAGGAAAACCTAACCCTTGGACTGAGCTTTACCCTTTCCAGGGATACCGTCTGCTTAACTCAAACTCTGTCAGTAAGAGCTTACTAGTTGTCTATTAGAAGTAGACTTCGTGCTACTTCATGCTACAGTGAAGCAGTTGAAATGCTTGAAGACAGCTTCTCTAAATTAAGCTTGGTTGATGATAGTCCTATTGTGGGGATCACTCTTGGAGGTTCAGGAAAAAAGAAACACACCAAATGGTGTCTTTGAAAAATTTAGGGCCAAAAATAATGAAATCTTCTGTACTGTGTCCAGTTAAAAACTTGTTCTCTTTACTTTTAAAATATCATCAGAATACCCATGTAACTTCTAAATTTAAAAGGCAGGGATCATCATGCAACCACCAATGAATACCAAAACCCCACAAATATATAAGTAAGCCAGCTGTATGACCTGAAGGGTATCCACAATGCTGAACTTGCTTTTTGAAGGCTGGCACTCACTGATTGAAAGCAACTTGCATTTCTGCAATATTATAACATTATTCCCCTGATCACAAAATAGTAGAATATTATTCATGTTAATAACAATAAAAATAAGTGGTATTACTAATGTTGTTGCTATAAATAACATTGGGCCCAAAACATTCAGGGCTGAAGCTATTTATTCTTTCACACTGTTCAAAATGAGTTAGGGATATTTAAGAAGACACATTTTAATGACAGCTACTAAAACATGGATTGTAGGAAAGAAAACTCTGAGAATATCATACGTGAGCAGGTTAAGCTTTTCAGGATAAATGTTAAATCAGCCTAAAAGGTTATGTTTATTGGACTGATGTCAATTTATACCGTAATTAACTTTGCATGTACTCAGTTTTGGGCATGATTTTCATTGACTTTGAGTCTCACCTGTGGAAGTGCTACTGGAGACACATAGCTACTAACCCTTTGTAAAACTCATTGCTACAAAATTAGATCAAGTTGAGTGTAATCTTATAGCTGAGTTTACTACTGTGGCTATCCTCTTCTCAGCAAAAGAGTATGATAATACAAAGGACTGTCAGAGACCTAGCTATGGTTCCTTGCTTCCAAGTGCCGCCCTTGATATAGATTAGGGTAGTGTATAGCCACCTCCTGTTCCATAGGGACCATCCACCATATAAGGGTTAGTACAACTTAATGGAGCTCCATCCAGCTCTGATCCCCAAAGGAATTCTGAGCTACCCAGTTAGAAATGCAATTTAAGCACTTCACCACCATCTGAAGAAACTTTGAGAACCTGTCCCTAGAGTTTTAAAAGATTAAGATTTGTTTTAAGAAAACCACACTTATGTGCTAAAGCCATGGGTATGATAAATAATCCTCTAAAAATCAAAATTTGTATCATCAAATCACTTCAAATATAGAAGAATGTATTAGAAATCTATGCAAAGTATGCACAGTAACTGAAATATTGAAATTAAAGCTTGCTTGCAGTATTTATGATAGCATGAGAAACATTGAATCACTATAATCACCCACAAAAAAAGCACAAAATCATCATTTAATTTATCCTGCTATTGTGTTGAAGTTTAAGAAATAGTCCTGAAAGCCTAAGGAGAGAGAAATCACAGACAAATCTCTAAAAGTGCCTACAGTGTCTCAGTAGTGACCAACAGAAGAAAGAAAATGTGTAGCTGAGTCTGGAAATGGTCTATCAGCAGCATTTAAAAAAATCTAACTGGTTTAATGTAGAAATCTCTACTGTATTTTGAAATAAACTGATATTGTTAAATCTCTAAGACTCATTTCTTCTTGTTTTTTAAGAACTGATTTTGAGAAAAGAAACCCTTTTCTGAAAGGAAATATAATGACTTATAAGAACAAAGAAGGGAATTACTCCCTTTCCTTTTGTAAACATCACGTTTCAGGCGAAAAATTTGGTCCATTGAGCTGCAAAGCATTATTCAGTTTTGGTGTTTTCTCTCCATTAATGTCTGAGCACACACTGCATTTCATCATTGCCTTGTATATGCAAGAGGAAACTTTTGGTCTAAGGTATACCATATTATTCTTATCACTGTTTTGTATGGAATTGTGAGAAATAGTAAGTTTATGTGGAGACAGTATATAAGAAGAAATCGAGTCCAGTTTGCTGGACAGGAAAGACAGGATTCAGCTTCCTAACTTTTCATGCCTGAAATGCAGACATATATTTCTAAGGTAGTAACTGCTGACTTTCCATAGTCCTGGGTAGCTTGTAGGCAGCCTGCAGGCATTTCTACCACTATGTAGATGTGTGATATATCTTACTTATTTCTTCAGGGTGAGATGAATTGCATCCAAGAAATGCCTTTCTTTCCATTGACTCTAAAGAGAATCTGGATGATTGGCTCAGGTCTAGACTCTTCCACTGCACACACAGACATTTCACCAGAAAATTCCTGACTGAGGAAGCTATGGCAAGCGCTAGGAAGCATCTTACATCTTAAATAGCAAGTGCACTATGCATCTCTGAGCTGTATTCTAAAATAAGGATGAAAAATCAAGAGAAATAAAGTAGGCAACCAACCTCCAGGAACAAAGGCAGTGCCAGTTCTTGTAGGAAAGAACTGGCAAACAAAACAAAGCTGATGAACAAATAAAAGAGAGCATTAGTCTGTGGTGTAAATTAAAAAGGAGAGTTAGCCACAGCTTTGATATGAGCAGTGTGGCTTCAGAGTGACAGGAGAATCCAATATCAAGAGGCAGAGAAAGAAAAAGGTCAACATGGTATGGCAAATATTTCCTTATCTAGATATAGAAGAATATATACAATCAAGTTCTAAACACAACAGAGGGAAACTGAACTTTAACAGTTGATATAGACTGAAATATCATCTTTTTAATATTTAGATTGGACAATATTTTATGAAGGAATAAAAGTTTTCCTGATAAGTAAATGTGTCACATGGATTGATGTCTGATAAATGGGAAACATGTCTCATATTGAACTATTATTATCTGATACTGAATACAGTTGTTTTCTTAAGCCTAGATTTGCTTCTTAAGTTTATCTATTTCTTCATTGGTTTATTATGAACTGTCATATACTTGAAAAACCTGATGTCACCAATGACAGTGGTTCTGCATTTAAGTTTGTTTTAACCATAGATAATGCCACAAGCTCTGTTCTGTTGGGTGACTTCTGTTTGGTGCCAAGTTTTAAACCATAAAATTAAAGAAATTAAAATCCAAATTCCTTCTAGCAGCTTTTGCTGGCCTTTGGGAGCCAGCAACAAGAGTCACATTCTCAAAAATGAAAATGTTATTGTGCCTACATTGTCTGCCATAAACATGCCCTTTTTCAGCATGCAAGGTGAGTGTTTAGGCAAGGAATTATTGATGCAACCATTTGCTTGATTTGTGAGTGCCAAGCAGGGCTTTTTCACATGCACTGAGTGAAACCTAGTTAAAAAAATAAATTTGGTGACTTGTTTTCTTTATTTTGTGTATTTACTCCAAAGAAAAAAACTATTGTAAGTAAAATTCACCATATCCAAACAAAAGACTGGCAGCTTAAATAAGTGTATGAACAGGGGGAAGGGAGACTTATTTCCTGAGTTTCAACAGATGTCATACTTAATTGGTTGTGAAATAAACCAGAGCTACACTCGGCCTGTTTCCCTAGTTTCAGCTGTGAAGACACTTTCAAACATGTGCATTTCCCTCCTGCTTGTCATAATGAGGGTGTGGGGTGAGAATCAAACCTCCAAAAGGACTAAAGCAGCATGCATGCTGTATACAGGCCTTCAGATACACTAATTAAACAGAAGTGAGAGTTGCATCTTTTGTTCCTGGTAGATACACATTGATACAGCATTAGGTAAGACAGTTTTGTTGAGGGATGATTGTTTTTGCCTTCTGCTAATATCAGGAAGTCACTGGACTAACCACTTGTCAATGATAGGCTAACATAAATACAGGCATACATTTCTAAAGGACTAGGACAAAGAATGTTAACCACTCATTTTATGCCTTATTGTATGTAACCCTCAAAATTAAAATGCTCTTTTGAGCCTTATGGTAAAACTTTTGAAAGGTGTCTCTCTGTGTATGACTGAGTTAAAAAAAAAAAAAAGAAAAAGAAAAGGGGAAGACTGTTAGTTAAAACATTTCAAATAGGAATGTAATGGGAATTGTGTAAAAAGAAAAATTAAGGCCAAGGTCAAATATGTTTAATTCACCTGTGGCAACCAAACTGAACAATATTTGTTCTTTTAGTTTAGACTTGGAACCCAGATCCCAGGAGTGCTAGGAGAGAGCTTTAATCCCTAGAAAAAATTAAAATTCCCAAAGTGCGTGATGGAAACCAGCATAATCCTTCCTGAAGTCAGAAAAAAAAAAGAAAATACTTTCTTTATTACTAAAACAAGAGCAGTCACCATGATCTTTATTCTTTTAATGTTTTACAGGTCTGACTTTCGGCAGATGACCTCTCTTGTTTGTCCCTACATGTTTTCCAAAATATAAAAGTGAAATAGAGTCCCAAGGGCACTGTACTTGAAAGGTTATGAGAGTTAGAGAATTTTAACCATGCCTGCCAAATCAGCAGATGGCTTGTGATTATAATTATATGCATCAATAAAACGAATAATCTTTACAAAATTTGAATTTCTACTAAAGTAAGGGATTTAGTAAGCAGATGCAACAGAATGCATTTTCTTTAACCCTTTTTGTAGACAGTACTGTTTCTCACAAAAATAATGGGAAAGCTCTCCATAAAGTAGCTTGACCATACACTTGAGCCTTAAATATATGTTTCTTTTGACCAAGTGTCCGTGTTATTTAGAGTGATTTATGTGTTCAGTTACACTTTGTTCACTAAATGTCTAATGCTTATATATAGGATGATTCCCATCAGACCCATACTTCAAAATGGTGTTTAATTTTATAAAATGTTAGAGATACAATGAAAATGTCATGTGTACTCAGTCTCTTCATTTGTATCGCTATAGGAGTTCTTTCTGTTTAGACTTTGGTGAATTTCCATATCTTGTACAGAGGCTTAGTTAACCACATAATTAGAGAAGATAATATTTTTTTCCCCAAATGTGAGAAATTTATTAAAGTTTTTTGTGGAGATATTTTATCACAAGAAATTGAATTATATCTAAAAAATAAATTAACACAAAAACCGCAACCTTAGATTTCTGTGACCACTGTTCTTAGTTTCAGACTTACTTTTGTAACAAGATCTAGATTGTGTATGTTAGATTGTGTCAAACTTCTGCCCAAAGTAGGATAAAATCATACAGTAGAAAAAAATAAACAAAACAAACAACTTCCCCCACACAACTCCCCAGATCAATCTATTTCTGGACTGCATCGCAAAAATGCTGTTTGAAGACATGACGGAAATACCTATACTGACCATAGTCTAATATGGCAAGGAAGAAAATATTTGAGAACAGTAATAAGTATATTTAAAAAAAATTTCTCCATTTGTGGTACTGTAGATGCCTACTTACAGTATTTTAACATTTCTTTTGTTCAAACATTTAAATATAAACTTTTATTTGAAGAAGGTATGTGTGGTTTTTTTTTAACTACCATAGTATCTCTGACGTTAAGAGTGCAAAACATTACTTTGATGTTCATTAAAAAGTGGATTTTTACTTCAGACATGACAGAACCATTACTTTGTATCATGTAAATCCTTCTTAGCATAAGAATTATTTACCTGATAGTCCATAAAGGTGCCTTTGGAGCCATTACTACCATTACTACTTTGTTGCACCAATCTAGCTACTGTACATATGCTCTTCAGTGGGGGCACTGAAGGTGTCAAATTCTTTTCCTGAGATTTAGGGAACTGACCTAGTGATTCTTGCAATCACCTGAGGAAACACTGCTAAGAAGAAATTGAGGTCTCCGATGCTTACATGAAATAATAAGAAAGTTTGAGAAAGTTCAAAAGCATTATTATTTTTTTTTTTTTTTAATCTAATATTTCATGGACCAGAGTTCAAATACTGGTCATTAAATGAAGAACAAGCTCCTTTTAACCAAAGTTACATAATGAAGGGAAAAGTTCACATATGAAGTCAAACCTGAAAAATGAGCTAGCAAATGTTATCCGAATCTATTAAGCAAATCAATAAACTCATCTTCAAAACACTTACACACCTGCTTTACTGTATTGAAGTGAGCCATCGACCTCATCTCACTGGAATCACTCATGCGTAGAAAAGCTTTTGTGTTCACCTACCCAGGAAGGTAAACCCCGTTTTCATTATAAAGTAACTTTTACTGTTAGATTATCATCTTTTTTTAATGAGAAATCTGTCATTTAGAAAGACAAAAGTTGCTAGTATCGTTAGAAGTCTTCCACTAGCATAAATGAGAGCAATTCTCCTCCAAAGAGATTTTATACAAGTACTAAAAAAAGTTAAGGGAGAGACAATCTTTTTTATCACTAATTAAACAGTATCTTTAGTCTGAAGTGATTCAAGATAATTAAAATTCAGAAACACTGATTCTGCTTATGTAGTTTTTAATAATCCACAACTATGCGCACATAAACTAAAAGTGACCTAGTCCCAGTTATATATGTGTACTTCCAAAATTAATAAGTAACATAACACAGAGATTTTCATATAGATGCTCCAAATACATAGGGATGTAGTACATAAAGTTTACTCTGCATTTAATTCACTGTGTTTTATTTTGGAGTGACAGAGGAAGGCCTTCGGGAGGATTGCCTGTGACTGACCTTTGAAATACTTGCTTATCAAAAATATCAGATATTTTGGGATTTCTGACTTAGAAAATTAAAAGCATGTAAAAAAACGGAATTAGAATTATTCAGATCAACTCTGTGATGCCATAAAGTTTTTCAGATCCATGTGCACAGCTGATACTTGCATCCCCTAGAACTGAGCACAAAGATATGTGCAAAGGCCTCATATGGGATTGTGAGGTCCAAAAAGTATGTTGAAAAGTGGTTTCTAAAAATCTGGTGTGTTACATAGTTTATCAGGGAGATCAGATGAACAACATTTATTGTCAGAAATAAAATTTGCCTTTTCTCTTGGGTGTACCAAAGAAATGACAGACAGAAGAAAAAATAACGAAGCTACGAAAAACTACTGAAACTTACTGTGGCTCAACCTGTCGGATTACAGCAGCAGTATGATTTTTGTAGCACTGCTACATGTGTATTACCCCTATGAAATCACTCTCTACTTTTAATAGGACAAAGGACAGATGAACTTATTCTTTAATGTAGTGAATACTGAAATATCAAATACCCTTTACTCTCATTCACATAGGTATGGAAATAGCATGATGACTCTGTGATAGCGATGTGCTCATTTTTAAAAGCTGTAGTGATGCACCTGAACATAAAATATCCTCAAATTTTACTTATTAAAATGAACCAAAAACTTACTATCTATTAACAAAGTTCAAAGCAAAACTGTGTCTTAACATTGTAGCTTACTAAATCTCTGCTGATCTAGCAATTAGGTATGAATTATAGGACTTAGCTGAGAAAGGAAGCTTGTTTTATGATGCCTGCTTATCTCATATTTTCTGAAGTAACATAACAAAAACATATTTCTGAGATATACACAACTTAAAAATATGGCAAATAAAATTAAATACAAAATTTTACTCAAGTTTTTTACTTCCTCATTAAATTTTCTAAGTTGTAAAAATTGGGAAATGCAGAAGCAGACATAAGTTACTTATAGTTTCAATAAACTGGGATACTATATAGGAGAACATAGTTTTTACATAAGTACACTTTTTATATAAGGATGAGGATTTATATATACATGAGGATTCATATTTATGGATTCACATGCACATCTTAGCAAGGAGTCTCCAAATGCATATGTTAAAATACCATATTTTGTCTTAGTTTCTATAAGCTGTGATGATACTATTGTCCATGCAGTAAAAAAAATGTCCCTGGGTAAGCAATCTATCATAGTAAATTGACTTCTGTGACCTATGAAGAGTTTTAAGTGAACAAGTTAACCTGACAAGTCTAAATACACATATATTAAGAAGTGTCTTCCCAAATTAAATAACTCTTCCAAAATAAATTTAAAAAAAAACCCGAACAAAAAACCAAACAAAAACCCCTGTAATGCAGGCTGATGTGTAAACCTCATTTCTTTAACTGTCTATATTTGAGAAAACATTCTTAAAACATATGGTTTTCAGTGATTGGAGGTGGGGAAGCATTACTTAGTTCATACAGGCATTTTGCAATAATATCATGTTTTGAACTAACATCCCCTGAGCCTCCAAAGTGCAAAGCAGGCACAAACATTTTAGCAATGCAAACAAGACTTTCTGGCAACTTCCTGTTGCCATTTTTCAGCAAAATAAAGGGTCCTGAAATACTAAACTGAAACACTGATATAAAATATTTTTCATATAGCAGGCACCTGCTATTCGAAAATATCAGCTGAATATTTTGCTGCTGTGCAAAGAATATAGGTAATGACTATGTAACTGTTTAACAGTAATCAATTCTTTAACTTCAGCTCATGGAAAAGACAACACTGAGAGAAAAAATAATGTAACAATCTCTTTTAAAAAGCACTCCAAAATTATAGTAGCAACTTCATTACTATCTGCATAGTTGTAAAAACTGTACGAGGTATTTAGGGGTGTAAGTAGCTGGCTAGTGGATTGAACTGTGTATTCATATATGTAACAGATTTTCTGCAGATTTTTACAGAGAAGTAAAAAGAAACTTTCTGTCTGTAAAGTTCATCAGACATTATTGTATATCTGAGACAGTGTTTATTGTGTGGCAGTTCTTACAAAGAATATTTCTTTCATTAAACTATAATTACAATATCCAGTTCACAAAATACACTGTTTCACCTTACTTTTGGAAATCCAGAAACTTTCGTAAGCTGGCACATCAGACAGAGAGAGAAAAAGAAACAAACAAACAAGAAGCAAACCCAACCTTGATTCCAGAGACATTTTTCTCCCCTTCATGAAGTGACAGGGGGAAAAAAAAATCCCTTCATTATGACCTACTTGTCTAGAAACGGACTTTCAACCCCATGGTTAGGCTAAGATTTGCTCTACTTTCTCCCTAGGGCATAATTGTCAGACTGACTTACCGTGTGCCTTTTAGCCTTTGTTCTGCCTCTCACGCTGACATCAGGGAAGCAGTGATGTAGAATAAAGCAGGGGTGGGCTAGGTTAGTCCACTGTTTGTGTCGTTGTGTGGTGTGCAGGGACACTCTGTGATACTCTAGTGAGCTGCTAAGCTTTTTTTGTAGGCTTTGTGTCATTTACTTAACGACCAATCTCATTAGCTGCCAGGGTACAATGGGCTGATGCATTTTCTATGTACATACTCCACACAGTGACCCTCAAGGTTGCCGAAGGTCTATTTAATCAGTCAAAATGCTGAATATATTTGCAGTAAATCACTAAAAAAAAAATACAGGACCACAGAGGTATCTCATGAGGGTTTACTCTTTCCTGAGAGTTATTTGCAGGTAATAAAGTAACAGGAGATGTAGGCAAAAGCAAGGGCAAAGAAGGGAAAAGGGCACTCACTAGGTTTGCACTGGTCACCTTTAATTTAGGGAATCTTGGGGGCCCTGCATATCGCTGTGTCTCTTCTTGTTAATTTCTCCATGCAGGTCATGCTTCAGTGTAATCATGTTATCACAATTAAACCCCTTTAAGTAAGAAAAAAAAGCACTAACAAAATACACAGCCTTTTGCACACTGGGGAGGGTATATGTGCATATGTGTGGGGGGGTGATATTTATTTATTAACTTCCTTACCATAGGCAACCTCAGGGCTGGTGTCTTTGCATTTCTAACCTCTCGTCAGTTAAAAGGTAAAACCCTTTTAACTCTTATGAAAAATGAAATGCTGAAAAGCCCTATGAATCACGACAGCTGTCCATAAGTAACAGGGAGAGTTCTATTGTCCAACTTGTCCCTGGATAAAATGAATACTTTACAGCAGAGGCTGTTCAGCTTGGCTAAAGAGTATGGGGAGAAGGGGAGGAGGTCACTGGAGATTTCGCACACTAATTTAATCTGGGAAAAGGACAGGCACTGCATCTCACTTGAACAGACTGGCGGCAATCTGGGCTCCCACAGAACTATCTCCTTTTGCCTGTGCTCTATTTATTCCTTATCTCTGTTTACCAACCGCTAGGTCCCTTTCATTCACACCACGAGGCCGTTCTCCTACTATCTGTCAGCAGCTGACACTGTGGAAGAGCCTCAAAGGCAAAAAAAAAGGGATCAAAACTAAACCAAAGCTGTATAAACAATGCAACAGTAGAAGTAAATGCATAAATCCTAATTCTTAACCCAACCCACAGGGTGCGAACAGAACCTTTATAGTAAATCCAGCAAACCCACCACAGCGAGCTATGGGCTACAGAGGAAACAGGAAAAGCCAAATATCATTAATGAAATCACCACCTCAAGCAGAACATTGAAAATAGGCATTGGCAGATATTTAATTGGTTTCAGGATAACAGGTTCATCAGTCTTGAGTATCCCTCAGCAAGTAATGAGAGGCACGTTTACCTGTGTGCCTGGTATAAGGTGAATAAAAGCCCTTGCCACTTGACCATCTCAGGGTTCAAAAGCCTTAGATAACTTTACACTCACTGCTTGTGATTCAAATTAAAAGAAGTAGAGGCAACTACTTTAAGAAAAAAAGAAACAACTAACTGTATCTGGAGGTTGTGATACTTTGGACAACTTTATATCTACAACTTAAATGTCAATTTATTATTGAAACATTTGTCCAATTAATTTTGCTTTTGAAATTCTGGATATTTGAATATTGCCATTTCTCAGTCCTTAACTTACATTTTTCCTTCTTACTCTTGTACAAGTTTTTAGCACTTATGAAAAAAGAATACGTGAAGACAGTAAAGAAAAGATTAAGCTTGTGACTCTAATAGAAAAGTAAATGAAAGTAGTAAACTCTTTGCATTTGACATTCTGGTTTTGGACTACAACAGTGACTCAATGGTGAATAAGATTATTTTATAATTTTAATGGTGCTTTATTCGTATTCTTAAACCGACTTAATAGGAAAGAAGTTGTAAATATGCATATAAAGACAGCAATATTGTTTCAGTGAAACATTCCAGCTTTTTAAACCTACGTAATCTGTAACTCCCAAAGTAGGGATGTTCCTCCGGAAAGAGGAGTTATGCTTTCATTGTTCTCAAGTTTTTGAGACATAAAAACACTGGTTAACAGAATATACTCAATGTATTGTCAACTATCTGATCAAGATCATTATAACAATAACAATAACAAAGAAAATGTTCCTCATTATCAAAGATGATCAACTGGACCTAATTTCAGTTTTGATTTCCACCTATGTGCATTATGAGCAATGAAGTCTTTACTACTTGGATCCTTTTTTCCAAATGAATTAATGAATTAAATTTATCCTTTCACCAGCTGCTAGGCAGCAGATGGAACCATTTCTGAAGCCTTGTTGAATTCAATCCATAAAACTCATTTCCTAGGATTAGCAGTCCAAAGTTTCTTTTAATGTTTATATACCGCTTGGGATTTTGAATTTCATGATGTTAAACTTTCAATTTAACTATTTTTTTTCATTTCATATCAAACAAATATGATCGTTTGGATTTCTATAGCTTTGTAACCACACATTTCAGGTCACATAAGGACAAGAATTCGTTTCAAAAGCAATCAAGTAATACAAGATTGGGATCTGGGTTTTTTTTGTTTGTTTGTTTTGTTTACATTACAACACTACCATAGAAACCATTTGTGTTATACTCAAAGATTAATTTAGACTGGAAAAGTTTTGTTGTCTGTAACTTTGACAAAAACCTTTGCATTGAAAAAATATGTTTAATAAGTAATTTGTGAAAGTTATTGTGATCTAAGTATATATTTGCTATTCACAGAAACATGACTTTCTCCTGAAATGTTTCTCATGCACATATTTTTTCATAGTTAACTTCAATATAAGGTTTATAAAGTTGGGGTTTTTTTTGTTTGGGTTGGTTTTATGTTTGTTTTTTGTTTGGGGGGGGAGGGTGGGGAGTAAGAAATGGGGGCGGTTTTGTGATCACTTCAGTAAAAAAAAAAAATCTGTACAGTAAGAGGAAAGACTAACCAGCTGCAGTACCCTGGACAGCTCCTTTTCTTTCATTTTCAATTTTCTTACCTCTGCTACACACCTCTGAAACAATAACCAGAGATCAGGGGACTTTAACTGTAATTTCATTCACAAAAGTACCTATTTATAGATCTTTGGATGAATTAATTATAATTTAACACAACTTTCTACTTATTGGAAATCTAAAAAGAGCAAAACAAAAATGTGACTTCTTCCACTCAGCTTTCAAAGACATATTATATTAAAAGTCCTAAGAATAAAAGCTCATGATGTCAAAGTCTTCCTGTTATTTAACAAAGTAAATAAAACAAACAAAAAAAAAAGTGATGCGTTGTTCTGTATAACAGTGATTTCCGCTAATTTGGCACAAGAAATCTATATTAATCTAATAATGCAGTAAGCCAAGAAGGCCACATAATAATAATTACCATTGAGTAATTGAATATTTAGAAGGAGGAGGAAAAAAGGAAGACTGGTAATCTTAGCCTGCAGGCATGAAAGTACTATAATACGCAAATGATATTTACAAGTTAAAATAAAATGCTCCAAACTGGGAAGTTAAGAGGTAAAGCCTATATTTAGAAATTTCTCATTCTGAATCTGGATTAACTGTTATCCACCTTATAGCAGAAATATATTATTGTCTCAGAGAAAGCTTTCATCACAAATGCTGTAATTTTCCCTAAGAATTACAAAACAATTGCACAGCCAAACCAAAGAAGACACATCTACGCAATTAACTTAACTAATTTAATTGACAAAAGAGATAATAAATGGTTGGTTTGAATACCAAAAAGATCTTTAACTGACAAAGTTCACCCCATACAGTTTAAGGATAAAATCTGGGACTCATGCTTTTATAATCTATTAAATGAAATATTCACAGCACCTTGCAGAAGATTGTCTTGCTATTTACATATGAAGGAAGACAAACATCTGAACTAAGTGTTTTGTTAAAGACAAAAGAAAGTCAGAGAGTTAGAGAGAGCTTTGCTGATCAGAGTGTTAAACAGACTTTCTCTAGCATCAAATGCTATTTCATAAAAATCATCCTCCTGCAAAATGTTGTCCCAGAAGGTCCGTTTCATTCTTCAACCTTGCCTGATATTACTGTCATTTAACTTTCTAAAGATTTTCCTGACACAGACATTCATTCTAAAGTACAGTATTCGCTTTTTTAATCAGAAGCTCTCAGTTCACTCTCCGAATCCCAAATAATTTAAAGCACAGAAATGTCACATTTTGAAAGACCCCTTTTCACTTAGAGTAATACTATTAAATATATTCATTAAAAATTTTCATTTCAAAAACATTACTCATTATTTTAAAGCATTCTAAAAGATCATGAGAAAGCTCTTTGGTGCGTAATACATAACTGCAAGTGAATATGCACCTATCAAACAGTTCCTACAAATACACTGATCCCACTCTCTCCCTCTCCTGTCTTGTTTTTTTTCCCACCTCTTTTTTTTCAATGGCAGTATTTAAGTTCAGTAACTTTTCAAAATGAGAGAAAAAGTGTCTTTGTGATAATTTCCTCAAATCGAATAACTAGAGCTGCAAATTTGCACAATTCTAAAATGTATATGAACAAAGGCTTTACTGAGGCAGTATAAATGCAATTACACCATGACATTTTATTCAGAAAGCTTTCTCAAAGCAGTTAAAAGTAGCTCTTTTTTAAATGAGGCCCAAAATAACATATAAGATAATGACCAAGCATACTTTGTGGAAGAAACAGCATTAGTGTCATTTAAACAAAAACAAAAGTTTGCAGAAAGCATTTAAAACATTAATTAAAACCCCTCAAACTTCTTATTACAAATCTCTCAAGCTTTCAACATTTATATATGGACAGACTTTTTTACTTTTTGCAAAATAAAAGCACAAATAATAGAAAAGACAGAGAGTTACTAATAGTACAAGTTGCTTAAACATCAATGGGTTCAGAATAGTGTGAAAAAGTTGTTAAACTTACTTTATTTTTGTTTCCAAAACTTATATGTTTCTCCTCCCTTGTGTGCTGAACTGTGCACTAAAGCTGTGTCTTTGAAAGGTAGTTCCCATGATATGACATCCAGTGCCTTTGACTGCCTAGAGATAAGCACCTGCGTTTGTGTCCCCTCTTTACGTCACACCTCCCTATTCAAACCTTC
This sequence comes from Antrostomus carolinensis, assembly GCF_000700745.2. Classification (NCBI taxonomy): domain Eukaryota; kingdom Metazoa; phylum Chordata; class Aves; order Caprimulgiformes; family Caprimulgidae; genus Antrostomus; species Antrostomus carolinensis. Next base: position 8,716 of record NW_010325342.1, on the reverse strand, counting down.
TCAATATGATTCACATTTGCACATCAACAGCCTCATGCGCATACACAGATTTTTTTTCGGCTCTGGGCCCAAAACTTTCACTTTAATTTTCATCACATGATTGCTGTGGCATATGTCCTTCCAAACCTCCCATATATCAGTCATCATGCAAATGAGATGGAATATCACTCCTCTGCAGCAGATGGCCAGGGATGATAACAATGGCTCAACAGAGGAGATTCAATGTCCCTGACTTTATCGCCACGGCAACAACAACCTAAAATATATGTAATGGAAGTGGTGCTTATTAATTTTGCAGGCTCGAGTGTTCTGATTTTGTGAGTGAATGGGCTGAGTTAAAAAGGGGGCTGTGTCCTCCTGCCTCTAGAAGACTATCTATAAAAGCCAGGGACCTGGAAATTATTTTCAGTGACTAAGAAGGCAACAGCCTAGCAATTATTTGAGTAATTAGGTGTAATTCCTCCCTGTAGGCCTTGTACCCTCCTGTGCTTGTTTCACAGAAGCTCGAGAATTAGACAGGCACAGATACTGAAAAGAAAAGTGCCTCAAGATATAGCAGGAGAGCTTGCAGGAACTAAGCTTCAGTGATATGACACTTGGCCTCCACCAGGCTTGGTAAACACAAGCCCCAAGCCATAAGTAAATAGAGGCCCCACTCCACAAACACAGACCAATTAAAATTACAAAGGCAGCCACACTTCTGGGTGGGGCTGGGGAAAGCTTTATTTTGCCATGGTCTCACTGTGAGTTGCAAATATAATGGTCTCTTGGTTCAGAGCACCAAGTACTGTATTTCCATTGCTATCTGTCACTATCAAACCTAAGCACAAGGCTCTCTTCATCCTGTGAATTTCTCCCTAGGGATTTATTGTGTGCCTTTAAGGAAATGTTTCAAAGTGAATTTTCTGTGTGTTGTCTTCTAAACCAGGGAGAAGAAATAAATGCAGCACTTTGCTATTTATCTTCAACAGATTAATAGCAAGGAATGCAGATCAATGGTTTACCTCTGAGCAAACAAAATATCCACAGTATCTCTTCAACCTGTTCATACCACAACTTTAATGTCCTTTAATATTGTGAATGTGTGAGTACCCATTTGATTCCTCAGAAATAAAGTTCAGCTATGAACTGTATGTTCAACTGAGAAACTGCCTGTACAGAAACTGTATGTGACTTTTCTTCTTTTCCCCAGGGGAGTCCTTAGAAAACTGGAGAATCCTTTGTCTCCCTCTGCAGTAGAAGAGAGGAGGTTTAAGTAAAACTGACAAAGCACTGGGAAGTGTTGGCTCCATCGTGTGCTAGAGGTTTAGCTCAGAACTGGACCAAGGAAGCTTGCTACCCCTCACATGAGAAAATTCCTCAAAATTTATTAGATTGTTGAAAGCAATTTTCACTCCTCTCCTTGGAGCCCACATACCTTGAACACAAGTGATGTGTAAATTTGAAGCCAGTGAGGAGACATCAAGTGACATTACACCCCCAGAGAAAAATCAGGATGGTAAGACAACACTTGAAGCAAGTGACAGGAAACCCCAGAAGCAGTGCCGGGTTTGTGGATGCTTCTGTTTTTGGCAGGGCGCAAAACCACCCCAGTGTTATTTCTATTCTCTATTAGCATTTCCAGTGGTCAATTTCTACAAAGGTAAAGCTTCCATCTAAAACAAATGCAGGCATGTTTCTGTTACGTACCAATACGTAAACTTCCAGAACTATTATTTTTTTTTCTTATGCATGTACAGCACCCAGCACTCTCACCTTCTGACCTAGTAACAGATGCTACCAGAATATTAATGTTCAGTACTGAATGATCTTTCATTTTCCACTATGAAAAAAATCTTCTGAATATGAAAATAATGTGTGGCTGTTTTAACCAAGTAAAACCCAGAAGTATTTCTTTTCTGTCTTTAGTATTGCCAAGTACTTATTAGCTACCAACAGAAGTATTTTGCGGTGTGGAGTTTGCAATTACATTTTCAAAATATGTTACTGGTGAGTTGTATTTTCCTGTTTCAGAAAAGCTCAATGAAAATGAAAACCTGGACTTTTACTTTTGGGTTTTTGTTGTGTGCATCTGTGTGTGCATGTGTGTGCATTAGGATTCTGGATTTGTGTATGTCCATGTTCTTTACTCCTGTACATTTCATTCTCTACCCTGCTAATTTGACAATGACTCATGAATGTGAATGTTATGGTGAGCTGAAGAGATAAGCATGGTCCAAACCTATGCAAAGCTCTGAAGCTTCATGTAGTGGATCTGTAGTTGGACAGAAAGCCAATATGCAGACTACTATAGGAATGGCGTTTGCCTGACAGCTTGTGTTATTTATGGGACTGGCCACTGTCTTCTGAACCATATGGAGCTTTTTGGGGGTTTTTTTGTTTGGTTGGTTGGTTGGTTTTTTTTGTTCTGCTGTGCATGGCCCTAATTGATCATGGAGTGAGATTGGCATTTAGGTCACTGTCTTTACAGTTTCCAGTGTTAAGCATAGTCCTGGGTTGTGAACTTCTCATTTATCTTAAAGGTACAGCTCGTTTAACAAAGCTATTCACGTCCTCTCATCATGGGAAGACCATGGAGTGAGAGGACGAGTAAAATTTGTACATACGGATTGTCTTTTTCTGTCTGGTTCTTATCTATACAGTTGTAGTGCCATGGTATTAAAAACTACTTGCTGAAAAAAGGGTTTGCAAGGTATTTCTTACATTCCACTTACACACTCAAAAAAAAAAAAAAAAAAAAAAATCTTTGTCATTAAATCAATCCTAAGTAAATTCAGATTTAACACAACTTCGATCTCTGCATGGTTCACAATACAGTAAGTAATGACTAGTTGGCAAAGACTGGTTTGTTTGTGTTGAGAAATCCTTTAAAAAACAAAATACATACTTAGGATGTAAGTGTTTCAAAGTTAGCAAAACTTTCAAGTTGCAACTGTCATCCCACTTTGACTCTAAGCAACAGGAGGTTCAAGGTTTACAAGACTAACAAGGAAAGGATAAAGAAAGGGTTAAACTAGCCCTCCAACTGCTCCCTTAGGAAAAAAATGAAATCTAATAGGAGAATGATGACTTGTTGCAGAAAAACAAATGAATGAAATAAATGTGCATTGCAATATACAGTACCTACCATTCAGACTCATAATGATAAGAAATTGTGTAGATCTAATATGAATGCTGAGGTACAAGACTTTATATAGTCTTTTATAGTCTTCTATCGATAAATAAAATTATCTTCAAGGAGTATAAACAAAACTGTAACTTAATGATTGTAATAGGCCAGATAGACCACAGCAAAGATTGACAAAGGGAACTTCCTTGTAAACTGCACAGACGTTATTTAGCTGCTCTTTGAGTTCAAAGGAAACTTCAAAAACAGCAAAGAATTTTAAACTAGTACTATGAATATTGTATTAAATAGTACTATAATTTTCACTATTTTTACCTGAATTTAGGTTACCTTTACAGTTAGGGAGAAGAGATTGTTACAATTAAAAAAAAAAAATCTCATTCCTCTGCAGAAATACATACACTCTCTGTATTCCTACATCTTGACAAACGATATTTGAGATCTACTTTAAAAAGACAAAACTTGTTTATGGTGCTTAAGGGATTCCATGAGAGGAAAAATAAACAGTGAAAATAATATTGTAAAGAAACGTCAACATAACAGATATATCATAACTGAATATTCTGGAAACTGAAAGGTATCAAAGAAATCAGAGATTACATGAAAGATATATAGGAGACGGAGCTTGATTCTTCATGAGGAGATAAGGGAATGAAATATTGTCTGCTGGTGCCAGTAAATTCATTGCTTGCATTGGCATCATCAAGCACCAAGTGCAGAGTCATTATAGACAATAACATTGCCAAAGTTGCCAAATCCATGTAGCACCTGGTTGAATAAAAATAATAAATCAGCCTGGAGTGAGTTATGTTAGCAGGCTCATGTTGAGGAAAACTGCCAGATATATATGGAGCAGAAAAGCTACAAGACGTTAAGCATTCAACTTTGAAATGATGCTTCAAAATTATACTAACCATGTGTGTACAACATATTACTTCAAAAGTGTCAATTTATAGGAATAAAAAGGATGAAGAAGACACCTGACCTGATATTAACAAGGGAATCATTACCCAAATAAAATTATATATCAGCTCATGGAATTGTTAAGGCTTTCAGCATGTTCTCTATGAAATACTCTATTCATTGAAATAACAGAAAGATTTTTTCTTCTCTCTAGCCACCTTCTTTCTTAAATGTTTACTTAACAGAAACTTAGACAAAGCCAGGAAATTTTGAAATAGTCATTTCCTGCCAATAGATTCTATCACAGAAAGCTGGAAACAGATATTTCAGGTGAGCTTTCTCAAAGCCCCTTAGTGCAAGCATGCACCCAATTCTCTTAGGCTTTTTATAAAAATACTCACAGGACTGTGGACAGCTCTCCATTTAAAGAATGTAAAAAAGTCCTCCTTAACAGGTTTCATTGCTGGGATTGTACCTCACCAAAGGGGAGATTAGAATATTGCTGCTTTGATTTACAGTTTTATGAAATTCAGGCTGATCTGAAACTAAGGAATTAAAATCTTTTTTCTTCACAGTCTTATTTACTTTAATATATAACCTTAATAAGTAACTGAAAGCAGTTATTTAATAAGCACTGAAAATTAGAGGTAGGTGATGTCAAATATGGATTAAGCCTTTCAAAAAAATCTCATAATAAGGCTAAATATTAAGAATAACAAATTTTCTCAGCACTTGCAGCTAATTAAAAAAAAACCTAACACCTCAAACACATCTCTCCTAATCATTGTATTATTAAATGTATAAATAAAAAAAACAATAATCAAATTGTTGTTGTGGTAAGAAACTTTCTATCATGGATACTACCAGGTTTTCATTTGCAATTTAAATAGCTGATAAGCTCGGAAAATTCTTTTGAGTCACAATGTTGGAACATGTCATATTTTAGTAGTTTTCAAGTTATTATGCGTCTTGATTCAAAAAGCAAAAATTACCCTCTTTAGGTCCAGCTTATTTTAGAGAACTTTAATTTCTAAATAATTGATCTGATAGCTGCCTATTTTATGCATTTGTGCCTGTATATGTCATTCCTACCTTTCACACACCATCACAAATGTTGTAAGTAGGGCTGACACCTTTAACACCTCCAGTGGCAGCCTTTGAAAACTTCATGATAAGTATTTGTAGCATCAGATTAAATTTTGTTGAAAAGAATTCTTTCCAACAGAGCAAATGCATGTTGGAAATCTTAAGACAAAATCTCTGATCTCACTGTCCATGTAGTCCTGAGAAGTACAAAACTCAAGATAGCTGTGTAAATACCCTGAGCTGTGGCAATTGTGTCTTTCCCTCAGTTCCCTTCCTATCTTTCCTTTCAGCCTTTTCACTGAAGGTCACCTGTGGCCCTCTGAGTAGGAGCCTTCTAGGTTATCTACAGGAAACATCCCTTCTCTGATTTGTACTTGTCTTCTGGCCTTTGTTTCTGTTGCTCACATACAACTGTTTTCCAGATGAGAGAAGTCAACAGGTAAACACTCATCTGCTGAACATCTGCTTTTCAGCCTAAATTCTTGCCCTCAGATCTCCCTAGGCTTCCAGCTGTGCTTCTTCAGAGTTTTTTTTCATTCTGATAGCCATGTCTTGGCAAAGTGTCCAGGCAACCCCTTCTTCTAGTCTCTCAGCAACGTACACAAAACTACAATAGCTATTGCCAGCAATGTTTCACTTGAACCCTGACAGCTACTTCCTTCACGGAAATCCTACACATCATTTTCTGTTCTCTCTGCTTATGTTCAGCACATACTTATTATCCAAAGAAAAGCCTAATGACATTTTAGAAACAGTGATCTTAGTGTTCCTGGGTTTTAAGGAGTCTGAATGGCAAAGTAAAATTCAAATGGGTCTGAACATTAATTATCATGATGAAAACAGTCACTTAAAAAAGAATTATTTAAAATATCTTGTGTGGATATAAAGAAAAAAAATATTGGCACCTTTTCCCTTCTTTCACTCTCAAGTGTTTTGGCACAGAATTAACACTTTTCCTGCTGCTCCTAAAAGTTGAGGATTTATTTTATAGATACATTCTACTGAAAGCAGTAGTTAAGTAGACTAGATGGTTCATAACCATCTTCCTAGTACAGATTTTTCTATTATATTTTTGAAACCTTGTCAAATTTCATTGTTTGTTAAAATGGCTAAATTTATAATGTATTTTTTTGAATAATATTGCAATAGTCTTGTTAAACTCCACTATAATATGTTCAAAGAGTCAAGTTATACCATAAGACACATAGTGATCTCACATGAACATCTTAAGCACTGCATGAAAATAACCTTAAGTTGCATCAACTGTGTATGCAATATTGTGCATATATAATAATCACAGTTGGATTTAAATTCTGATGCATCTTGTCAGCATTTAAATTACCATACTAATACACTAAATAATTATGATACACAATATTATAACATAGTATACAACAAACTTTGGGCTGTCCGAGCCACTATAAATAGATATATACAAAATAATCTCAGGTTTTATGTATCTATACAGAAATGTGTATTTTATACATATGCATAAACACACATATGCAGCAGTGAAGAAAAACATTATTCTTTCTAACACTGAAGAGATCATTTGAAGAGAATGGAAATAGTCCTATAACCTTTTCTAAACAGTTTACACAAAAGTAAGGGAGAGCCATAAGAATTTATTTTTTTTTTCTCAGTAATCAAAGAGATCTGTAAGAATGCCAGGTCTTTATTCATAAAGAATTTAAAATACTTAGATCCAGAATGGGGTAACAACTATCTGAAAAAGAGGGAAGTGTGTTTCCAGGGAATATGCTTGCTTTCTTTTCTTACACAGTTTGTTGAACAGCCTACATGGCCAGAGGCTATTCTGGACCTAATCCTAGGAAATGAGCCAAGCATGATAAATAAGGCTGAATGCTGGGAGTGGCTAGTGTTCACCACAGTGTCATTAGGCAATCTCTAGATTGCAGTCAGTAGCCCTCAGTAACTAAGTATATGTTTTCTTCTGACCTATCAAAAAGTAGTGTTGTTGTTTAACAGTAATAACCTCTGTGCTGAAAATGTCAACAGAGAATATGTGCAGAGCTCCAGAAACTAAACACTTGCTCAAAAACTACAGGTAGATCAACATGTGTTTTATACTTCACTTTGAGGTATATACCATACTACTAGATATGAATTGCTTTTAAAAATGTTCGATTGCCTAATCCTACGTTCATACAAGTCACTAGCAAAATATCCTTACAGTTATCAGCAGCAGAAAATTAGGCTCATCCCTCCTAATAGAGAAAAGGCAATGGGACTGTTTTGCCAAATTATTTGCAAATAATTTCAAATAATAGGGGCAGAGATGATAGCAAGAAAAAAAAATAAAAGCAAAGCAAAAAATTTGGATCATGTTATTTTTTTCTTAGTGACTTAAACTTTTTAAGTGTTAAGCAATTTGCTCTTAATTTCAAAAACAAACAAACAAACAAAACCACAAAAAACCCCCAACTTAATCCTCCCTCGACAAATAAACAAAAAAACCTAATCTATTCTTCTTTTTTTTTGGAGAAAATATGGCAATTTGTATTCCAATTTTTCAAGCCAAAGTTACAGGAGGCTAAAATAGGGCTTTATAATGGAAGTTGATTGCAGCCCTAACTATAGAGGGGTTACTGCCTTTCCATAATAAAGAGCTGTGTATTTCCAAGGAAAGGAGGAGAATACTGCTCTGCATGGCTTCTTGTAATTTTGCTTCTTTAAATTAAGGTTGTGTCTCAAGAACTTTCTTAGTTTTTTGAGCATAAATTTTGATATTTTACTTCATGTGGTTTTAATTTTGATCTAGCACACTGATATTTTGCAGTTGGTACATTTTATAATGGGGAAAAATATTAAGCTTTTCACTTTGTCAGAGCTGTGATCCTAATTTAGTTTTTTGTTGTTTTTTTTTTCTTTTTGTATGAATCATTGAAAAAGGCCATGCAGGGTAAAGCAGCAATTTAAACATATTTGGATATATTTTGCTTGCTTTGCATTGTCTTCTTGCTTAACGGTAGATGATTTTTGGCTGTTTAAATTTCAGTCTGGAATGAATGCTGGCAGTTTTTCCTTTTTCAAGGCATAAAATGGGGGAGACCGCAGAGACAGTGTCAGGAATGTAAACTGTGATCATAATAACTAGTGCCCAGGTATGAGATTATTAGCCTCAGTTTCTATTGCACAAAGGTTTAACTAGCATTAAATGTTTTTCACTTGGCTGGATGTTTCACCACCATTAAAAGCTGCTGAAAAACGACCAACAACAAGTAAAAGAATGAGATTATGTAAGCATAAATTTAGATTGTTTTCAAATATTTAAAGGTCAGATTTTTTTTTTTTCCTAAAGAATTCAAGACAGTGCAAAATAGATGTGATCTGATAAAATGGATATCCACAGAGCAAAGATTTAAGTGCATATAAATACAGACATTTACCCTGGTCTCCAAAACTTTGATGTAGATTCAACTTCATTCTTATATATTGCTCCATTGTTACTAATAAATGCAAAATCCCATCAATCCAGCATTTGTGTTATATCTATGATTAGTGAACCTAACACTTTTAAATTATTTCATTTATATAATATAATACAATACATAATATATATTATATATGTATTATATT
>NW_010325341.1:0-3309 GCF_000700745.2 Antrostomus carolinensis | reverse complement strand
TGTGATTCTGTGATTCTGTGATTTCTCTTCTTCCTCATTCCACCTCATGACGTGATGGCATCATCACATGACTGTAAGGGATGTGATCCAGTTTAGGGGGAAAATATTTCTTCTTCCAGCTAAAGCAGGGTTACTACTACTAAATACCTGTCTGTCCTGGTTTTTGCTAGGATAGGGTTAATTTTCTTCTCAGTAGCTAGAAAGCCCTGTGTTTTGGTTTCAGTGAGGATTGTTATGAGAACAATGTTGATAACATGCAAGGACATCGTGCTTGGGTAGTTTGCAAGAACAGAGGACTGGAAGGGGGAGAGGGGGGGAGAAGAAAAGTGTAGTAATTAGTAGAAGCCAGAACTGACAATTGGATATGCCAATAAGATATTCCATATCATATTATGCCATATTTAGTATATTAACCGGGGCTGACCGGAAAGGGAGGGGATTCTCTTGGGAATCGCTCAGACTTGCTTTTCTGGGATTGTGGTTTTGGTTTTGGGGTTCCTTTTTGCTCCTCCTGGATCATTATCAGTGGGTGGTGAGCAACTGTACTTTGCAACACTCAGATATATAGTTACTATCATTATTACTCTTATTCTTCTTATTATTTTAATTTTATTTTTACTCTAATTATTAAATTGTTCTTATCTCAACCTACAAGTCTCCTGACCTTTACCCCTCCAATTCTCTCCCTGATTCCCAGGATGGGGGGGAAGACAGGGGGGTGGAGCTGCAAGTGGCTGTGTCTTGTTTGACTGCCAGCTAGGTTAAACTATCACAGTCTTTTTGGTGCCCAAAGTGGGGCATGAAAGGTTGAGATAATGATAGCTCTGACCAAAGTGTGTTAGAAAGAACCTGCAATAAGCATTTGTTATGATGACCTGGTTGTCAGTGATTGGAATGTCATGTATTGGATTACTGAGTTGTTCTTTGAGTTCTTTGAGGTGGTATCTTACATGCTGTTTATATTTTTCGCCATCCCTAGGGGTTGTTTTGGGGCTAGGGGTACTGTTCTGCTGTGTGGTACAGTGATGGTTGGTAGTACGATAAAAAGAAGGGTAGTGAGACCAATTTTGTACCTGTATTCAGTGGTAGCAGGCGGCACACAGAGCAAAGCAGCAGAAGTGGCTCCATCTCTGCATTGCAGGATCTATCTGGTGAATGTCCTTACCAATTACACCAGTGTTTTTTTCTCTTTGGGAGGGGGAGCATCCTTGTTCAATTTCTGGCTCCCAGTTACAAAAATTTTTGTGAATTTTTAATATTATTGGGATAATTAAACTAGCATAAGCATACTGCTAGTTGTCCTGAATGTATGCAAGGCTTTAATGCATGTCAGACTACTTAGGCGGATCACCCCATCCACTGCTGGACTTACCCCGGCACCTACTACAGTCACCTCAACCTTGGTGACAGACACTACAGCTTCTTCAACCCCTACAGCAAGCAATGCAGCTACTCCAACACCAGCACTTGCTACACTTGTTTCAACCTTGGCAATAGACAATGCAGCGTCTCCAACCTGTACAACAGGCTACGTGGCTACTCCAAGCTGTGACAAACACTGCAGCTACTCCAACCCCATCAAGAAGCACTGCAGATGAACTAGAGAACCAACACATGCCAGTATCAGTTACCCCTGTAAGGAAGAAGAAGTGGACACGAAAGTCAGTATGTTTACAGAGGGATGAAGAAGATCAAGCTCATGATCTTCCTAAGGAGGAAGAGGAGGGGGGAAGGGGAGACAGTACAATAACCACTCGATCTCTAACCCTGAGTGAGCTGTGGGATATATGAAAAGATTTCACCCATTACCAAGGCGAGCACCTCATTACGTGGCTGCTCAGATGCTGGGATATTGGGGCGAGTAGCATGAAGTTAGAGGGTAAAGAAGCCAAGCAGCTGGGATCCCTCTCTAAGGAAGCGGGCATTGATAAAGCAATTGCAAGAGGGGAACCAACCTGCAGTCTTTGGAGGCATCTTTTGGCAAGTGTGAAGGAAAGATATCCCTTCAAGAATTATATTATACACAATCCAGGCAAATGGGTGAACATTGAGAGAGGTATTCAGTACCTGAGGTAACTAGCTACGCAGGAGCTGATTTACCAAGACATGGGACATGAGGTTAACTGAAGACTCAGATGAAATCCTGTGCACAATACCCATGTGGCAAAATGTCTTACGGAGTGCACCAGCATCATATACCAGCTCATTGACAACAGTAGAATTAAAAGAGGATGAGGAGGCAACAACTGTAAATAAAGTAGCTATCCAGGTCCAGGGATCTGAAGACAGTCTTTCTGTCTCTATATGAGCCTGTGTCTCGGCCGTGGAAAAACTAACAGAAGTCCTGGAGAAACACATGGAGAAACTGTCCCAAGAGTTCCAGCAATTTGAGTACAGGCTCTGCCCTCCACCCATTCGGATCTATGTCTCAGCTGTTAGGAGCAAATGTTTCCCTGCTCAAGAGAGACGGTATTCACCACGGGGCATATTGGTTTTATTTGTGTGACCATGGAGAAGACATGAGAAAGTGGGATGGGAAACCTACTTCGGTCCTGCAGGCACGAGTACATAAGCTACAAAGAAAAACAAGTACAAACAGGGATTCTTCTAGTCCTTCTAAGAAAAATGCTGCTCCAGTCTCCAGTGGACAATACCCCAGACAGAATAGGAGGGCTGATGCTACTCTTAATCCTTTCCTTGATCCTAGTCCCTTTGATCATATTTCAGCAGAAGTGAGTGATGAATGTGATGACCAGTATTAGAAGGACCCTGACTCCAGCCAGGTGGAGGAAAGGAATAACCGAGTTTAATGGGCTGTGTGGATTCGTTTGCCTGGCACATCTCACCCCCAGGAGTATAAAGCTTTAGTGGACACAGGTGCCCAATGCCATCGAACTTTAAAGAAGCAGAATCCATCTGTATTTCTGGAGTCACAGGAGGGTCCCAACAGCTGACTGTGTTGGAGGCTGAAATGAGCCTGACTGGGAATGACTGGCAAAAGCAACCCATTGTGACTGGCCCAGGTGCTCTGTGCATTCTCAGCATAGATTACCTCAGGAAAGGGTATCTCAGGGACCCAAAAGGGTACCGATGGGCTTTTGGCATAGTTGCCTTGGGGACAGAGGAAATCAAACAGTTGTCTGCTTTGCGCGGTCTCTCAGAGGACCCCTCTGTTGTGGGACTGCTAAGGGTTGAAGAACAGCAGGTGCCAATCACTACCACAACAGTGCACCGGCGGCAACATCGCATCAACTGAGACTCCGTAATTCCCATCCATTCGTCAGCTGGAGAGCCCAGGAGTGATCAGCA
>NW_010325340.1:40474-44678 GCF_000700745.2 Antrostomus carolinensis | reverse complement strand
TGTTGAACTTCATGAGGTTAGCACAGGTTAGCTGTCTTCATCAAAAACAATCAACTGTTTTGCTTATATACACTCTTTTCCCCTCTTTTGGCTAAATCATTCAAAATCGTTTCAGCTTTGTAGACTTTCAGGTGCCTGAGACATTGATCTAAATATCTTCCTTTAACAGCTGTCTGCCTGACCTTGCAACATTTCCCACATGATTTTCACTTTCGGTTGCTGCATCTTTCTGAAGGTTCCTAAAAAGTGTTGTCAAATATAATATTAGAAAAAAGTAATGTAAGAGTGAATGTTTTTGGTAAAAAAGACAACATCCAAAGATACTTCAGTGAATAAAGTAATATCCTTTCAATAGAGCATTCAGACTTACCTTCCCTATAAGTTCTCATTTGAGTTATCCTGTGTTTCTGGTTATCTGCTTTTGATTGTTATGATAGCAAATGGTACTAAATTCTATCTATATAGCTAGTAGCAACATAGAGCAGCAAGAAGATATTCTGTATGCTTAAATTAGTGTACAGATAGTGTCTGTTTTGTTTAGTTGTTGATAGTTTTTAAAGGAGAGGAAAAATATTTCAATAAGTTTTTCTTTACTATTATTTGTTCGTATCTGTTTTTATTCATTGCTTAAATGATTAATCATACTATGACTTTTTTCGTAGCCAACTGCACCTGTAATATGTGAGTTTTTGACAATGATGGCAGTGTGTCATACAGCAGTTCCAGAAAGAGAAGGTGATAAAATTATATATCAAGCAGCATCTCCAGGTGAGACTCAAATAACTGAGTGAATGTGAAGTATTCTGTGAACTTAACAAGCAAATTTTATTCAAAGTTTACTGTTTTTTGAAGTATCTTCCAATATTAAAAAACATATCCCTCAAAAAATAATTGGTGTCAGCTAAAATCAGTTTTGTCATAAAAGCCTTTTCTAATTTTAGACTTTTCTAATTTGCTTTAGAAAAATACATGTGGATGTCCTGTGGATTATGTAAGGGCAAAGGATGTTTAACCATATAGCACTCCTAAGATGTTCTCAAATTGCTGTGGAAGTCTGAAGGAATTGCTCAAATACAAATAAAAATCAAACCAGGGGACAAACTGATGTCCTTGCTTTTGAACCTATTCTGTACTTAGTAACCCTAGCATTGATTTAGGACAGAGACTGTGTTTGCAATCTAGAATGAAAAAGAAATGTTTTTAATAGGATAAAATTTGTGGTAAGTTCTACTACAGAGTGAGAAAAGGTTATAGTGCAGAAGGTCTGGTTTGAGCCTACTGTGCTTCAGAAGACTTTCTGAATTCAGGAAATAATGAAGTAAGGCAAAATGATTAAATTATGCTCAGCTTGGCTGAGCTAATGTCTTATAAAAAGTTAGGATGGGAGAAATTACATGAAGCACAGAAAGTCTCCAGCCTTCCTCTTCCCTGTCTGCCCCAGCTCCTAGGTGGCTATCTCTCTAAATTCTGTCCTCCAGCAATTGGAAGACAAGGGCAGAGGTATAGCCATAAATAAAGCTAACTGAGCCATGGCAATGTTTTATTGGGCATTGCAAGCAAATTCCTTTCTGACATCCTGAACCATTTGGAGACAACTGATGTCTATGAGAGACTGGGTTGCTGCTTGAAATGTTTCCTGAGTGTAGGCATTGAAGTTATGCATTACTTACAGGAATGACTTACCACTCTTCTCTTCTGAAACAGATCTTACACAAAAATAAATGTATCTTGTCCAGTGCCCTACTGAGGAAGATGCTTGCCTAGGTGCTTTGAAGAGGATGTTCTCATTACTGAGCTGAGAGACATGTTCCTTTGAGGGATTATTTTCTCTGAACTGTAAACTCATTTCATTGGTTTTTAAAAGGAGAAACAGAGTTCTTTCCAGCACCACATGTAATTTTAAAATCTGTAAAGGAAAAAGGAAGTCAAAAGTAGAAAAGCTTGGACTGTGTCCAGTAATTCATGTGGTAAACTAACAGTTTTCTGGTACATCTGTAAAATAACTACTTGACTTGTTGCAGATGAAGGAGCATTGGTCAGAGCAGCAAGGCATCTTCGTTTTGTATTCACTGGAAGGACACCTGACTCAGTAATCATAGAATCTGTAAGTACACTGGAGAAACATTATGATGTGCTGTATTTACTCCTCTTGTATTTAATGATTTCTGAATAACTGCATTGTGGTACATATCTATTGAGATGTTTGGTGATTTTGGTTTTTTTGCTTGAGACTTTTTGCATTAATTCTCACCTTTTCTTTTTTTTTTTTTTATTCTTCAGTTGGGACAGGAAGAGAGATACGAACTGCTAAACGTCCTGGAATTTACAAGGTAAGCAGCATGTTGTTCACTTAATGTCTGTTTGTGAAAATGCTTTATGATATGGATAAAAATGTTTGCATTTTTTCTATTTGTACAGGCAGAGTATGCAGGTTGTGTAGCTTTTATCTCTGTAATATGTGATCATACTAGAGGCAAAGCAGTGTACATGATTAAGATCACACTTCTGTTTTTATTGTAAAACATTTTCAGAGGCATATTTTTTTTTCCTGTTGTCTCCTTTCTGGATAATATTTTTCACTTTCGCTTTTATGCAAAGATTGAAAAAACCTTGATCTCAAAACTTCAAAAAATTATGTGAAAAAACAGTATAGGAAAGTGCTTGAACTTTTAAATGTATTTCTGAAAGCCCTGGCACCATGTAATTTATTCAAAATTTGATATTTGGTGGCAAAGGGGAAGATTCAAATAAGTGTTACACATAACTTGCATTTGCCTTGACTGATAGAATGAAATTTTGCATTTGACCTTAAATATGCTTGCATAATTACGACTTCTTTAAAAATTCTAGACTGAGACTCATTCTTTTCTGGGTAGCATCACTAGAGTGTTGGCTAGTTAGTCTTCTTGGAAACTGAGTTTATCACATACTTTGCTTTCAGTAAAAATTTTCCATCAAAGCTGTTGGAATTGTAAAGGTACCCATAAGAAATCTAGATGCAGTTTCACTTGTTATGTAATTATGTTTAAATTGTATCCATATACGCTCTCTGTGTTTTGTGTAGCCCATTGCTTACTTAAGCGCAGGGTGGGGATTTGCATGTAGAGGAAGCTCTTTTTTTCCTAAAAGGATTACTTGTAATTTTGCCTGTGGAAAGTGATCATTGTTCTCCTTCCTGTCCTAGTATGTTTCCCTTGAGCATTGAAGCAAAAAGATCACAAAGTAAAAACCCAAGGACTGGAGAGACAGGCTGAAGTTGTATAGTTTGGATGAAATTAGAGAAGTAGTTGCCTATAGATATAATAATAGAAATAACAATGTGAAACATAAAGACAGATTGACACAGTGAAAAAAAAATGTGTCAAAAAGTAATTTTTGTAGTATTGAATGTCTTTTAATAACTGCTTGCAATTAATGTTGGTTTTATATATTGTTATGAATATCTCGTAACAAATCCCGTGCTGAAAGTAAAAACCAGCACTGTTCTACATACTAAAAAGAAGCCTAGCTCTGTCTCAGCTAAAAACCAGGAAAATATGACATACTTGAAATTTTTCAGATTTATGCCATGTTTTCATTTTTCTGTAGGAGCTACTTTCGCTTTCTGTTCTGGAAAGTTAGCAAGTATGTAGCACAAAGTATGGTGTTTGACATCTGTGAAAGTTTATACTTCATTCATGGAGTAGCAGTCAAGGATTCCTACTTTGTTTCTGGTTTTGACCTTTATCTTGATTTCTGAAATAATTTTGAACTTCTATGTCAGTCTAAAATTGTAATCTAAACGATTATACTTTATGGAGAAAGGAGAATTGCTTTTAAATCTTAACCTTTGGAGGATTAAGTTTTTGGTAGATACCAATCACCCAACTTTATTAAGCATTCAGTTTTTATAGCTGTTTTTGTTCTTGTTCTGTAACATTTAGCTTTGCTTGGAACTGACTTGTTGGAAGCACTAGAGGTCACCCTTGTTCCACAGCAAGAGAAATTTTGACTCCAAAATATAACACCATCTGAGTGGGCAGGAACATGTACATTCAGAGGAGTAATCATAGTGATTAAAGTATTGAGTTAAGAGTTTCCAGGTGTTGTAAATTTTTCCCAGAAAAAATGCAAACTAATTCCTCGCTGCTTTCCAGTACAAGCCAGATCAGACTCTTCTGCAAGTAAAGTGCAACAGTGTCAACATTTGATAGGATAGTCTTTT
>NW_010325340.1:26974-40441 GCF_000700745.2 Antrostomus carolinensis | reverse complement strand
CTTGGTAGAGTTGTCTGTTATAGTATTCTCTTTTTACAGTGATCATAGCTTTGAAAAGAGAAGTAGTATGCCATACAATATGCTAATTTACTTTGTTCATAGCAAGGAAGTAGTTCTCAGTCTAACTGGTAGGTGAGCGTACTGAAAGCAACCAATAATCCTTAGCCAGCTGACAGTTATTCCTAAACTGTAGTACTAATCTCTATGGAGCAAATAGTGTCTTGCTAACTTGGGCTGAGTTTAGGTTGCCTCCTGTAGATATTCTGCTCACATGCCACAACTGCTGTGGTACCTTAAGCTCAAGGAAATGAAGAGTTGTTCAGGGCTCCCCGTACTATCAGAGAAGGAATTGTGCGATGTTGTCCCCATTCTGGTATTCTGTCGTCTGGGACTGTAACAAACAGAAAAACCACAGCTGTCTTGTGGGAGACACAACCATTTCCTAGGGTATGTATCTGTGGGGGCAGCGGGAAGCAAGGCACTATGTCAGTTAAGGATCCAGAAGCAAATAATGTCTTGTGCTTACTATCATCCCTGTGGCGACTGTGCGCTGTCTTTTCACCTGTGCCAGTTGCAAAGATGAGCATGATTTTCAGCATGTGATTCTCCATTTCAGTAAGCAGTCCGCTAGCAGTGGACAAATTGCACACCAGTCCTTACATCAATGTGTCATTACTAGCAGTGCTCCCGAATGAGGTTTTGACTTGTATGTGCTTGTTTTGTTAGAGGAATGAATTGAATTTTTAGCATCAGAATTAATTTCACTGGCAAATACTGAGTATAAATGATGTAATAATATCTCAATATGTGGAATACGTACCATCTATTGATTTAATGACTGATCTTCATCTGCATCCCTGGGGCATATCTCCACCGTCTAACAGATAGTTACGGAGTAGTGTCTGTGATAGTTACAGAGTAATGCTTCTTGTCTAAAAACTAAGTATTTTTTATTTAGAATGCTGAAATACAGCAATAGCTTGACTACTCTGATTAGTTTTATGAATAATCCGCATTACCTTGGCAGTTGTAGTAAGCAGAAAGAAGGCCTCCTTCTAGAGCATTTGAGACCTTATCTCCTCTCCATCATTCAAAGAGCTCCAGAACATACTGATCCTGTTTTATGACTGAAGACTGGTACTTCTAAATGTAGAAATAGTGGCTGACAGAGGAGGTACTAAAACCTCTGTAGCAGTGTTTTTCTGTGGTTGTGTGCTTATACTCTGAAGAAATGTTTTTTCTTAAACTTGAGAGAGATTTTAAAGTAACAGGGGGCCCATCAAGAGCTACTTCTGCATTCCCAGATTCTGCAAGTGATAAGTCTTGTGACTGAGAGAAGTATTTCTGTCTCCTTAAGGTGCTTCTGTCCATCTGTAATCCCATGGTAGTTACCAGCTATTCTGCATCCTTGTCATGACCCAAAGGGTTACCCAGGCTATGTATTTATAGAGACCACGACAGTGGGTTTTCAAGATTTGATAACACACAAGAACATGGAGGCTTTATTTTCTAAATTCCTTTATTACAGATTACTACAAGTTACTATTAGTAAAGCAAGTATACTCATGAATAATATATGTGCACACAAACACACATATATATACATATTTCAAAATAGTATGGGTACAGTGCTCACCAAACCACTTCCAGGAGTGGAGCCTCAAAGCTGAGGCCAAAGTCTCAATTCAAAGAGTGAGAGTTTGGAGTCAATCAGGTGTTCCTGGTGGTGGTCCAATAACTTGTCTAGGAGATCTCAGAGAAATTCATGCAGGGGTGGTTCTCAGAGAGAGAGGCTCCATTTTGGGTAAAAGCAAGCCATTTTTATATGGCAGAGAGATAAGGGGGTGTAGGACACCACTACCTGGAACAGTCAATAGGTGCTGCTAGTCTCTATTTTTCACCTGGGACACCCAATAGATGATGGCATTTTCCTTTCTCTCAGACCAATTTTTATTTTTCCAGACTGTCTTCCTGTTCTTTCAGCTAAAACAACCAATAGCAGTTGCCAATTACTACTTTCTCAGAATGTTTTCTCCCTTTTCCAGACTTTTTCACCTTTCCAGACAATAAGTTGCAGTTACAGTTCCTTGTTTTGCACTTACTGATGGTATCTCAGGATGTCTCTGGTTTCTAGGTACCCAGCTATACTTCAGAGATGCCAGCTGCGCTTCTCAAGGGTGTTTCTGTTTCCCATGCTGGCAAGCATTTCCTCTGGCAGTATTTCAACTGACATCTTCTGTTCGGTATTTTTCCCCTTGTAACCAGATCACCTTTATGGCTGCTCAAATCACTTGTATGGTGAAGAAAACAGAACAAAAAAATGATCACACACTGACAGTTACTTGTAGTAGTGCAATTTTATGGCTTTCTTTATTTCACCAAGGAAAGGAAATAAAACTGTCACTGCCATGAAAAGGCTCATAAAAAATTAGAAGTCCTTGACAGTACGTCCTGCTCATTAGCTTTATTGCAGTTTTACTAAGGAAATGTATGTCAGTCAAGATTCAGTATCTGTCTTCATAGCTAAAATTTCAGAATGCTACAGGAAAACGTGTTATTTTCTGATACATCTTCAGTAGATTGATAGGCAGCTTTATGCAGATCTTCAGGATTGCAGTCTTCTGGTATGGCAAGACGAGTACAGAACTCCTGAGTTTTTACCTGTCAAGGGCATATATATTGAATTATTGTTTATACAAAACCTAAGTGATTCTAATTCCTCTACAGTCCTTAACTGAACATTCAGCCAAGTGTAATGAATTTAAGTAGCAGTAGGCTAGATAATCTTGTCAGGAATCAAAGTGGTTCTGAGACTTGCTTTTATTTTAGACAACTTAAGTGCAGTTTAGATGATCTGAATTTCTCCACTGTTGTCTAAGCAGATCCCCAAGTGGACACTGTCTAAGGGTCTTTGGAATTATGCTTATCTGAGACTGTTTTCAATTAGAGATTAAATGGAGAGAGAGTTGCAGCAGTTAATGCCTTTTTATGCTCTCTTGTGTAATATTCACAGTAAAAATGTGATTTAATATTGCTGTTCAGATGTCTATATTTGAAGCAAAGTGCACACACAGGTGGAATAGGAAAATATTTTCTTTAAGATGCTATTCAGTCAGTTACTTCAGCAGTAATTTTAAAATTCTTTCTTCCACCTATCTCCATACGTTCCACTTATAGGATGTTTTCCATGGCAGTCTAAACTTAAGGAACCATTCATACAATAATGCTATTTGGTGATCTGTAAATGGGATGCAATTCCAACAGGAACCAAAATTGTAATAAGACCATTTAGTTCCATCTCTTTTGTGTATTTTACTGTAAGCTGTTGTATGAAAAATGTGTTTTGTTTTCTGAATAACTTTTAAAATAAATATACAGAAACTGAAGTTTGAAAGAATTTTGATTGGATGTGATCTTGAATAGAAAGTATGCTTGTTGGAGGACCTCAAAGGGTCCTCTAATTTCTACCTCATTCATGAGGAAAAAAAGAAAAAATACTTAGATCTCATTAACAACTGAGAGCCAGAGAGTAGTTAAAGTAAGGCAAGCCCCCCTTCCAAATCTCAGCATTCATCATGCAAGTTTTTGCATGATGAATGAAACTCTGGGATGACAGTAGTTGGGTTGCAGCACAGTACAGTGTACAAGAGACTGACTGGGAAGGAAAAAAACACTGAAACAGTCCATGGGGCACTACCTCTTCATGCTATTGGTCACCAGTTCTTTGTGCTTTAAGATGTTTTTTTGTGATCAGTAGAGTGTATTCTGATGAAGACGAAGATTCTCAAATTTGTTTTTACAGGGACAAAGGTCTATAGAACTATGCACAGACAAACAGCATTCACTGTAATTATTAGACAGTAAAACTGTTTTTCTATCCCAGTCACCTGAGAACATAATTCAGAATAGATAGCCATTACTTCTTTTCCTTTGTCTTATATAAGATATGTGTTTATATTCTTAGGTTAAAAGTTAGTGAATATTTATATTTACGAATCACCTTACATAGGACATTTGTTTCTTTCAGCACCAGGAAGAGAATGTCAGTGATAGTGCGCACACCATCAGGAAAGTTAAGACTCTACTGCAAAGGAGCTGTGAGTTTTGTTCCATTTTCACTGTGTCAAAGAACATGTGCTACCAATACAAATACAAAAGCAAAAGGTTGTTAAAACTGTACTCAAAACACTGAAAATGTGGGGGAAGGAATGTTGATACCTTTTTCAATTTACATCACTTTACTATATAGTTGTTTAATGTGATGAACTAGTTAATGTCTTTTTTTTAACTAACTGCCTATGAAGGTATGACAGACCTGTTCATCCTGTTCTTTGTACTAGACTAATATCTTTGTACTTCCTATTAATTGCTTCCTTCTGTAATCCAAGAAAATGGGTGAATGTGTGGTTTAATGTATTAGTTACTTGCTGGAGCAGCTGAGCATGCATCACTAGGTAGAAACAGTAATCAAGCGTAAGTGACTAGATGGGAATTTTAACCTACCATTGATGTTACAGCAGAAGTAAATTTTCCTGAAAACAAGATCTATAGGAAGATACCTTCCTCAATCATAATGTGTCTGGGAATGGAAGAGTTCCTCATTAGCTCTGCTTCTGTATCTAAAGTCAAGTTTGAGGGGGAGTGGGATGCAAAGCCAGTTCCTGAATGGTTTAAAAAATGAAGTTGATTGCATATAAATGTCCGTTCTGTATCTTCTCAAGTGGAGAGAAGAAGCTGGTGTTAATATTTTGTATATCAAGCTGGCTACAAAAACCTGATAATAGCAGTTATGAAACACTAGTTTTAACTTGTGGGCTTAATATTAGAGAGGAAGACAGCATTTTAGGAGATCAGATGAATTCACATGGCAAGATAAGGAAGATGCAGTGCTTTTCAAAATGAAGGAAAATAACAACAAAAAATGTAGGAGAGGAAAAACTGCATCATAGCAGAATTTGTACATTTACAGAATCTGATTATTTGGAATGTCCCTTTTTCCTTCCTCCGAAATAAAATTACTTCTATTCATTTTTATGCTAAAATAAATTAATTCAGTGCTGCATGTTTTTCTGCCATTTTCCTATATGATTTGTATTGTCTGCACAAGAAACTTCATTTTTCTGTTACATTGTTCTGAGTTCATTTTATTTGTTTTGTAGGATACTGTAATTTATGACCGTCTTGCTGAAAGTTCAAAATACAAAGAAATCACCTTAAAACATCTAGAGCAGTTTGCCACAGAAGGTAGGTGTGATATTACTCAATATAAACCAAAATATTAAGTTCAGTTACTACTCAACTTCAGTTTTGCAATTTTATGTTGTTGTAATGTTTTATTTATGTTAAATTTGAAAATTATGTTTTAGTAATGCATCCCAAAAAGATCTTCCTTTTCCTGAGAAGTTTCAGTTTTATGCTCAACAAAAAACCCAAAGAACACCCACACAGTACACAATGGAATCTTTTAAACAAAATATATTTTTCCAGGGAGGAAACACATGGCACATTGTTTGTTTCTGTGAAGATCTCATTTCCCATGAGCACTTTTATGTCCCACACACAATGAATGCTGTAGGAATGGCACACAGGAAGAAGTAGCCAGAGTGAGGATGCTTGGAAATGACTAATGTAGTGCTTTTAAGGTAGCTTTATGCAATATTATTTCTGTCACCAGTCGCAGTAAGGGGAATAGTCAGCACTAGCTTTCCATGTGGTGTATTTTGGTGTCTCTGCTCTTTTAACAATCACTCTTGAAAAACAGTTGCTGAAGGTGGAGAACCCGTCCATGGGAGTTCATGAAGCAGGAATAGTAAGTAAAATTTAGAAGACTGAGATTAAGATGATTGATACAACCAGTTAGTTATCTAATAATAATGAATTCCACAGTATAGACATGAGCAGGAAGACAGACTGTAGAACTCTTTTCTGCTTTTGTCTAAGTTCTACATATCTTCCATGCCATGACCCCTTTCTGGTATCTCAGTAAAGGATTAGAGTTGTTCTGTATCATAGTGTTTTAATTTATCAATGAGTTGTGAGAGAGAAGTTGGAAGCAGAATTATAATAGTTATGGGAAGCCAAACGGCAATTTTTTTACCTCTTCATTTTTTTAATACATTGTTAATAGAACATTAAAACAATCTTTAATGTGTATTAAGAAATAAGCTTACACTGGAAAGTAAACTTTATTAAAATATTTTCCTCCTAAAATACAATCCTTACCTTTTGATAACTGATGTCTGGACAAATCTTCTTGTGTCAGGAAAGGTCCGTTTTCTGTCTGTTATATATATTTTCCTCTTTTGGTTTATAATGGAATTTAGTGTTTCGATTAGTGTCATAGTCAGCACCTTGAGTCTCTTTGATTCTGTCAGGGACAGCAGAAGCAAGCCACCGATCTGTTTCTTTTGTTAGTTTTCCATATCAAGATCTCTCCACTAAACATTTGGTTAGCCTTAAATCATCTTAAGAGTATCAAAGTTCTAATAAATTATACAATTATACAGTAAATTATACAACACAATTAGTTGAAAGCAGAACTAAAAACAAACAAATTTAACTGATGGTGCAACATGAAGCCTCAAATACACTCTTTGAGTTCATAAATCTAGTTGATCTAGTAGATTGGCCACTTAGGGGGTTTATAAAGGCTTAACCAGGATCAGTCTAGAAAAGGTTACTTAGATATGAAGTGAGTTTGGGCCATAACACTATATATTTGTGTACAGAAAAGGTAAAAATAGATCAATATATGCTATCCTGTGTGAACTGATACGAAAATTTCAATTCAGTCCTTAATTACTGTTCTCATTGAATCAATGGTACAACTGATACCATTTTTATCATAGCAGTCAGGTTGGACCAAATGAATCGACATAAAAAATGAGAAATTCCACCCATCTTTAAAACCATTGTACATAGTAAGTATTAGTGCTAAGTTTGTTCAAGTGCTTTTTTTACCATTCTTTTCAACAGATGAAAAGATTTACTGTTCAGAAGAGTGAATTGCTAACCTTTAAAAAGCATAGAATTCAATCTTTAGAAAAAAAATTTAAGTTCGTCTCTCTCTGGAATCAGTTAAAGAAATCAGTATTTATTTTTGCATTAGACTTAAATTGCAGCCAGTGATGTTGCAAAGTTTCTCATTTGTATCCTTTTATATGGCAGTACAGTATGTCCTTGGCATTTGCTGCATGCTCTTGGTGTGTTCAAAAATGAAGTGGTTAGCATGGCTGGCATTTATATTTAAGCATTTATTAAGTTTGAGTGTTAATGCCTGCTTGGATAAACAGAAAAAGTGTATAATTTTCCTGTGTCTTTCTTCCAGTCTGTTAAGAAGCAGACTTAATGGTATTTTGTTTTCCACTTCTCATTTGGAAGATTCTTTTAAATCAGAATGAAAAGAATCTTTTTTTAAAAGTAAAAATATCAAAAATAAGTAGTCTGATTTAAAAATAAAAAGCAAATACCTTGAAAAACTTGTTTGCTGATATTCCACACACACCAATTTCTTTTCTTTATTTTATCATCTGCATAAAATATTTTGAAAGACTTGTGGAAATAGTATCACTATTAGTCAGTCATAAATTCCTTTCCTCCCCTTCACCTCATATTCATTGCTTTGGACCTTGCTAGGATATCCTGATTATGCAGATGTGACAGTTTCACTGGGCTAGCCCTTGGCTAGCAGCCAACGCAGCCATTCACCCACTTCCCCCCCACCCCCAGGGGATAGGGGAGAGGACTGGGATGAAGGGATAAGGAGGCTTGTAGGCTGAGATAAGAACAGTTTAATAATAGAAATAAAAGAAAACTTAAAGAAAAAAAACTTAATATTAAAATAGTAGTGATAATGATAACAGTAATAAAATTTACAAATGAATGGTACACAGTACAATTGCTCACCACCCACCGACTAAGCCCAGTCCGTTCCTAGATAATGATCCTGGAGGAGCAACAATCCCGAACTGAAACCACAATTCCAAAAGAGCAAGAGCCCCAGCGAAAGCCAGAGAGAGTCCCCCCACTTTCCGGTCAGCCCTGGATAATATACTAAACATGATGTGACATTACATGATGTGGGATATTTCATTGGCACATCCAAATGCCAGTTTTGGGCTTTACTATTCACTACTCTTCTCCCTCCCAGTCCTAATGCAGCTGTGAACCAGCCAAACACGGTGGCCTTGAGCTCCAGCAGCAACTAATAACATTAGTACTTTTATCAGTGTTCTTCTCATAACAAGTCTCCCACTAAAACCAAAACACGGCTATTCTAACTACTAAGAAAATTAACTCTATCCTATCAAAACCAGGACAGCAGAGAAAAAAAAGAATCAGTTGATTTGTCAGCCTTAAGTTTATTCTTTAGGTCTGGATGGTGAGACACTGTTCCTAATGCTGTTCAGTTGTCAGGATATTAGGGTTACATATGGGTTTCATCCTGAAGATACTCAATTACTGTCTTACATATAAGACACTTATGTATTATTTCATGCCCAGCCTCTTGATTGTTTCAAAATTACTGCTAGTGCTCAGCTGTAGACAGTAGAAACTTGTGAGCAGATAAAGATTGCATTTAGCTGTCCCTGGTTATGGTGCTGTTCGTCTCCTAGAGCAGAGTGGGCAAATTATTAAAGGCACTAACTACGTTAGTCCTGTCTATCCCCCTCCTAAATCTACCTGCCTGCAAATTGTGGCTTCATAAGACATCATTTGGCTAGACCAATACTCTTTTCATTATATAAAGAGTTAAGCCAGTTTCATGCTCTGGAAATCTAAGAATCTCATAATGTGTGAAAATGAACTGTTAGGATATTCACACCTGGCTACTTAAATTGAATGTAGATGTGTGTTGTCAAAAATAGATGTTTCGCGTAATCTTGCAGTCTCAAATTCTCACTATAGTGCTCAATTCAGGTTTCTGCTGAAGGAAAAAAATTAAGTATAACCAGCCCAAAGATTGTTGCGTTAAATCTCCAAATGTTGCCTGTACACAAAGGTTCTATTTTAACAATTTGAAAAGCTGAAAGAGCCTGTCAGATGGGAAAATTAAATCTGAGACAATTCACAGTTGGCTTCTAGATGGTAAATTTCAAACTTCAACTGAGAATTTCCTAAGGATATTGAAGAGTAAAGAGAGTAGTTATAACATTATGCTGATATATTTTAACTTTATTGCTTTCCAGCATAGAAACATTTAAGTTTATAAAATTTTTGTTCAGAAATATAATTCAATCTTGCTGTTTCAGTGTTCCTAAAAATCTAATGTATATATCTGCTCAGCAAGTGTAATTTGGGATTGCTTTGTGTTTTGTTTACAGTTTAAGATAAGTCAGATCTTGTGTAAAATTTCATTATTTTTTTCCCCTGAAGTACATCACCTGTATTACATTCAGCTACCTTGAAAGAGTTACTCTGTTGAATAAATTTCTATTTATACCATGTTTTTTACTTTATATATATTAAAAAAACTCCTTCAAGACATGCAGCAGTAAGTTGAAAATCAGGCATAAGCATACATAAAATACAGAATAAATTCAGCTTTTAGTAGTTACTCATTGCAGGCATATCAAGGAAGGGAGTAACAAATACTGAATCATATTTACTATCTGCTTTCTCTTTAGGCTTACGAACTCTGTGTTTTGCTGTGGCTGAGATTTCAGAAAGTGATTATCAAGAGTGGTTAGATGTCTATCACCGTGCTTCTACAGCTATACAGAACAGAGTGCTCAAACTCGAGGAGAGCTATGAACTAATTGAAAAAGTATAAAAAGTATATGTAGCTTTCTGGGAGTGGTTTGGGAGGGGGCGGGGCAGGCACAAAGAGAGGGGGGTTTTTTTATTGTCCTTGCTTTCCATACCATGACATCTGAATTATTATTGAGGAGTAATGCTTAGACAAAAAAAATTTAGCAATATACTGACAGCTGTGTCATACAGTTCTTACAATTTAGATTATCAAAATGAAGGAAAAATTAATTTAACAAAGTTTTTGCAGCAAGTAGCTACCTTGCCAGAAAGTATTGATTTTCAGCTGCAATCCTGGAAAGTTTTTTTTCAGGGTTGCTCTATTGTGTAAAAAAAGTGTAATAGCAGGCAGACAACATCTGCTGCATTGTCTGATGATCGTGGAATCATTTTGGTTGGAAAAGCCCTTTAAGATCATAGAGTCCAACAGTAAAACTTAGAACCATAGAGTAGTTAAGGTTGGAACGGACTTCTGTAGGGCATCTAGACATAAATAAATCCCTGCAAAACAGGGATAATTTTGCTTGCCCAGCACTTTGATGAAGTTTTGAGTATCTGCAAGGAGGGAGTTTTCCCAGCTGCAGGAGGCAATTTTTATTTTTGTTTTTTAGTGCTCAACTAGTCTTTTTCCTCTTTTTCTGAGCTAAAATTTCTGTTGCTGCAGAATACGACTATTTTTCTTTCCCTTTCACCGTTCATCTCTTAGAGGAAGATGTCTTTTCTGCAAGCCCTCTTTAGTTAGCAGGAGACAACCATGGAATCCCTCCCTCAGCCCTATTTTTTCCCCATGTTAAGCTTGTGCTGCTTCCTCAGGCACTCTTAATACAGTGTGCTCTTGAGCCCCAAGCTATTTTTGTGTCCCTTCACTGGACTTGCTCCACTTTGCCAGCCTCTCTTGTACTAAAGGCCCAGAAAGGGAGCTGACACTCAGATGCAGCCTCACCAAGAGCAGAGCCGTAATCACCTCTCTTGAGTTTCTGGCAACACTGCTGCTGGAGTAGCCAAACACGCAGTTAGACTTCACTGCCTCAACATAAACAGCTCCCACAGCTCTTAAATGTATAAGCAAAAGGAGCTCATGAGACCAATACAGCTTGAAGTTTTGATACTTGACCTTTTGTGGGGTTTTGGTTTGTTTTTTTACCTTGGAAAGGAGAGAAGAGATTACATTGATGAAACTCCTTAAAATTCAGAGCCTCAAAAACCTGCAGTGTTCAATTCATGAAAAAGAAGAGTGAGGTTATCTAGCTTCAGTCACTTGTGGGACTTCAGTTTACACAGATGAGCAGTTTATCCAGACATGCACAAGACAGTCTTAAAACTATGTATTGTTGTTAATGCCATGGCAACCCTGGTACCATTACACATTTTTGTGTTAGCTGCACAAGTACTTTCTCAGCATGTAGTGTGAAAGCCACGCTGCAACAAGGATTGTGCACTATTAGGTTTATAATGGTGTCATTAGTAGGGTTTTAGCTAGTTCTTAGTTTACAGAAATATGAAGTATAAAAATGGCTGTAGTCACAAAAACTGTATAGGTTTGTTGCATGGGAAGTTAAAACCAAACATAATCAAGATTGTAATTTTAAGGTTAAGATGAATTGACAGGTATTTTTTTTACAAGGTGAAGATAAATCATTACAAATGAGAGCAGACACAATAATAGCAATCCTTATGTATTCACATCAGCAAGCTACCCCTCAGGAAAAGGTAGCTGTTGCTGAACAAGCTACTGAGTTTGTGAATAGTTGAGTGAAGTTTTAGTGGTGTGCAGTTTTTCAAGTCACATAAATATTTAACTTAAAGCTCATAGGAATAAACTTTATTAGTTGATACTAAATCTGATTAATGAATTTAGAGAGCATTAATCTTGTTGTAAATATGGAAAGTTGAACAAAAGAAACTGAAAGATTAAAACTGAATTTAAACTGAAAAAACTGTATGTACTGAATATTTTACATTCACAGAATCTTCAGCTGCTTGGAGCAACAGCAATTGAAGATAAACTACAAGACAAAGTGCCTGAAACCATAGAGACGCTCATGAAAGCAGACATAAAAATTTGGATACTTACTGGGGACAAACAAGAGACTGCCATTAACATCGGTATTATATTTGCATTTGTTTGATGACTTTATTACAGATTTAGAAATGATAGAAGTTGCTAGAGTTTAAATTGCTTTCAGAATGGAAAGGTATCTCGTAAAAAATAATAATAATATTATATGGCATGACAGAATTCAAATGTTAACTTATTTTTCAATCACTGGCAGGGGGAGAGTGGAGAATGGTGGATTCTTCTTCTGGTAAAACAGTAACAGCAAGAAAAAATCATTTTACCATAGAGAAAAGGGAAAAAATAGGCATTTGTGCTTTTTTGTAGCATCTAAAATGAATTAAAAAGAATACATTGTTTGGGTTTTGGCAATGAGAGGGAATAATATTTAAAAATGTAAGTATTCTTAGTTTACCCTCTGTATTTTTCCTATTTTCCAAGAAAGCTAGTAATGACCATAATCTTAACTAAAGCAAAACAACATAGATTGTGCATTAAAGTACTATAAACTTTACAATTAATCAGAGATTTCCTTTTATTCTTTCCTTTTACTAAAGGAGGGAAAAAAAAGAATCATGAATTACTAATTTCAACAGCGATAAATCTGTGCTTTTAAATAGTAATACATTAAAATTGCATTTAAGATTTAATGTTCTTTGCATGTGAGTGTATCAGCACTTATACAGTAGCCTAGATATATGCCTAAAATAAAGTATTATTTTGGTTATATGGATTTTTATTATTATTATTATTATTATTATTATTATTATTATTATTATTATTAATCGTAAAGAACTTTTTGTTTGCACATGATATGGTTAAACTAAGGTTATTTTCATTAGTACCTTCAGGTCTGAGGTGACAGATGTGATACTGTATTTTCACTTTATTCAGAATGGTGATATATATTTGTCTAGTCATCCTGCATCATTAATGCAGAGCATACATTCTGTTTAAAGCATCAAAGAATGGCAACATGTATATATGCAAATTTTGTATGAAATGCAAGTTGCATTCTGAAAACCTACAAGGCTAAGGGAGATCTACTGTTTTCTGTAGCTCCCTGTGAAGATGTTTCTTGTCCTTCTGCTGAGCACCTCTGTGAATATGGCACAACAGTTGAAGGTTGCAGCAAGGAAAATTCTGACTGTTCTGACTTAGTACCTGTATGTCTAATTTTTATTGAATGCAATATAATTTTTTTACCATTGATTTCAGCTGGGGATGTCTTATTTTTAGTTCTGTTTGTAGTTCTCTTACAGGAAAAAAAGGCTTTGTTATATTATAATGGATTTTGTGGAACAATTTTTTTAAAACAAAAATGTTTTTAACAGGTCACTCCTGTAAACTTTTGAGAAAAAACATGGGACTAATTGTTATAAATGAAGGCTCTCTTGATGTAAGTGAAACCTACAAAGTTTTCAGTTAATGAACCATTATTTTACTGCATAAAGTAAGGTAGTTTTATTTAACTACTAAAAGGAGTCCAGTGAAAACTCAGTAAACAAACATTGCACATTAACCACTACTAGTGTGATGATTAAAAAGTTAAATAAATACATATTAAGCATTAAAAAATGAATGTATGTAAATATAGTTTAAGAATAAAAGATAGTATCTGAAATCACAGCTGTACTCTACACCCTGTTTCAAACTGAAGT
>NW_010325340.1:0-26947 GCF_000700745.2 Antrostomus carolinensis | reverse complement strand
CCCTACATGCACGAAGTACAGAGTATATGGGGACACAGGTATCCTATGGCAACTGAAATTGCATACGCAGACTGGTTGGTTGCAACTTTGTCTGTGGTGATAACATAAATCATGGGGTTTTTGGGAGCTGATAAATGTAGTAATTGGATAGGTGAGGGAAAGAAGCAGTTCAAAAAATCATAATAAAGTAGCTCTGTGCCGATACTTTAACAAGAGACACCATTAAAAGTTTTCTGCCTCATTTGATGGTGCATGTTTCACTCTGATTAATGTGTACTTTGTGTCCTACCTTTTGCTTGCTGGTGTGGTTGGAAGCAGATGTCAGTTTCCATTTCAAGTGCACCTGTTTGAGTTAAAAATAGTCTTGAAAATCCTGATGGAGGAGCGGAGTGGGACTCAGGAAATGGGAGAGAAGGGTGGACTGCTGTGATTGCAGAATCTTGAGTCAGTGCAGCTGCAAGGGTGGATGCAATGTCTCTTTCCTTTCTGCATACCAACAACAGCTGGCAAGAGGCCATAATACTTAGTTGGGATATTGTGTGCTAAGGAATGTGGCTGAAACTTTGGCTTTTGAGCAGCATTGATTCACCTCTCGTACTGGTATTCTGTCCCTTATGTACCAGAGGAACTGTGTTCCCATGTGGGTTGCTGGACAACCCAGTTTTCTCAGCACAGGCAGAACTGAGCATCCATGAAACCGTGAAGAAACAAAAGCCAGGATAGTGGAACCTGTGTATTTAGCATCTTTGAGAAGAGTTGCTCTGGGAGAGTCTTCTCTTCCTTGGCTCTGCAAGGTGTGGGTATAGCCTCTTGGCTCTATAAAGATGTTGGTATGTTCATAGGAGGTAGGAAGGGTTGGCTTCTCTTGATCTGCATACACTTCACAGTACTGAAAAAAGAGTGGCGGCAAGTGGTGCTTCTCACCCTTGCTGTTAAAATAGTACAGTGTCTGTTGCACACCAGTGGCAGCTTTTAAACAGCAGCTAGCTCAACTCTAATCCTTTTAGGGACAGGCAGAGTCCACTCTCCCTAAGACATGTAAAACAGATTTAACAAAACAAATACCTCCTCAATTTGGTCATTATTATGACCTTAGCATGCAAGACAGAGGAAGTTAAGAGTAAAAAAAAAATAAAAAAATATTTTTTTTTAGACTGTATGCCAGCTCTGTGAACTATTTTTACAAAGAATATACTGAAATAAGAGATCCTCTTTTGTATGAACCAGTACCCTTATTTATGGAATTAAAAGAAAAATACCCCAAACCCCTTTACCCAGTTAGCATTGTCTGGTATAGAACTGGAAAGACTTCCAGGAAGGATTTAGATATCTTTTTTGCAACATAATTTGTTTTGAGGCTCCACTCCCATAAACATCTGCTTAGCTTCACAAACAAAACGTGGTTTTGTTAGTAAGTTCCTGTAGTTGCATAAAAGAACACTATATCCAGGTTGGATGAGGCTTTGAGCAACCTGATCTAGTGGGGGGTGTCCCTGCTCATGGCAGGGGGGTTGGAACTAGATGGTCTTTAAGGTCCCTTCCAACCCATACCATTCTGTGATTCTGTTATTTTATTTTGCCTTCATATTAACCTAATGGACTGCTAAATTTCAGTATAGTACTGGTAATCATAGACAGAAATCATAGCACAGCTTTGTTCTATTAATTATGAACTTAATACCTAAACTGAAACTAGAAAATAGTTTGATTACCATTAAATTTCACTGGGAAATATTTAATGGAAGTGCTGTAGAAGTGAATAAGGGATGTTTTGATACTGCTTTTCATAAAATAGAATGGTTAGGGTTGGAAGGGACCTTAAAGATCATCATGCTCAAAGCCTCATCCAACCTGGCCTTGAACACTTCCAGGGAGGGGGCATCCACAACTTCTCTGGGCAACCTTTGCCAGTGTCTGACCAACCTCACAGTGAAGAATTTCTTCCTAATATCTAATCTAAATCTACCCTCTTCCAGTTTAAAGCCATTATACTTTGTTCTATCATTAACTGCCCTTGTAGAAAGTCCCTCCCCAGCATTTCTGTAGGTCTCCTTCAGGTACTGGAAGGCTACTGTAAGGTCTCCCTGGAGTCGTCTCCAGGCTCAACAGCCCCAACTCTGTCAGCCTGTCCTCATAGGAGAGGTGCTCCAGCCCTCAGATCATCCTCATGGCCCTCCTTCTGGACTTGTTCCAGTCAGTCCATGTCCTTCTTGTGTTGGGGGCCCTAGAACTGGATGCAGTACTCCAGGTGCGGTCTCACAAGAGTGGAGTAGAGGGACAGAATTATGTCCCTCAAGGTGATTGATACCTTTTAATTTAAGGCAGTGGATTTCAGCATAGAACTACATGTAAGCCTACAAAGGAATTTTAAATATGTCAGTTTTGCAGTTGGGGTAAGTGTTTTGTATTATCCTGGGGGTTTTCTTTGTTTGTTTTAATATGCAGCATGCCTGGAGCTACCTGATGGCACGTCTGTTTGTGATAAAAAATTAAAGTCTGTTTAAACTGAAGAGTTTATGCTGCATGTATGAGAAGAAACAATAGATGAGAGGAATATGAAGTTTCAGGTTCTTGTATTGCTTAAATTTAGTCAGAAGCTAAATAGTTCATGAAGATGAGAAAAATTGATACTTTCATAACGTTGCAGTATTTCTTAATCAGAAAAGATGCTCTGGAAAATAGTTAAAGAAGTCACTGTAATTTTAAATACTTTCTAAAATGTAACTTTAAACTGTGGCACCTTGTTTCCCTTGCAGTTTCTATGCAGGGAGAGCCAGGAAATCTGAAGTGCAGGATTCCCCAACAGTGTGTCTCTTTTTAGATAAACCAGTGAATCTTTAAAAGGGCAGTGGGAGCAAAGTATCACAGAATCACAGAATGTTGGGGATTGGAAGGAACCTCGAAAGATCATCTAGTCCAATCCCCCTGCCGGAGCAGGAACCTAAACAATTTTACACAGGAAGGCGTCCAGGCGGGTCTTGAATGTCTCCAGAGAAGGAGACTCCACACCCTCCCTGGGTAGCCTGTTCCAGTGTTCTGTAACCCTACCCAAAGTAGGCAAAATAGGCACTATAAGTACTATAAGTAACTAGATACTAGTGACCTCCCCAATCTAGTAAATATAATCTGAAGTTCTCAGTAAGAACTGAAGATCACAGAATAGTGACTTGTGTAGATGTGATTCAAACTCTCCTTAGCAACTGAAAAATACAAAATATGGTCCTTTATATGTAGTTGATGCAGGCTTATCTTAAAAGAAAAACTTAATATGTTGGTTAGAATTATCAGTTGTAATGCATATATTTGTATTATGAATTATCTTTGATGTTTTATTTTTTTACTAAACATTTAGGACCATTTTCTATAATAGTGAACAGAAAGTATTTCTTCTGGTATCTGTATATATGTGAATTTTATTTTGGATAGGTCCATAGAAAACTTACTAATATCTTTTAGTAAACATTTATGCAACTATTGTAGCCATTCAAAGAGCATTAAAAGTTCCACCACAACTTAGACACATAATTTTTTTTATAGGGTGTAAGAACAATCCTACTTATCATTTCTACTCTGGTTTCTAATAGTACAGCTATTGGAAATACTTCTTTCATTTGATACTGTTTATTTGATAGCGTAATCAAAAGGCAGTTTCATCAAAAAAGAAAATACCAGTGTTTCTGATCACACTGAAAAACTAATTTGGACTAAAGAATAGTAAAGATTAAAAATAATGGACATGATTTTTTTGTACAACAGGGAACAAGAGAGACACTTAGCCATCATTGCAGTACTCTTGGTGATGCTTTAAGGAAGGAAAATGATTTTGCTCTCATCATTGATGGTAAATCTCTGAAGTATGCTTTGACATTTGGAGTGAGACAGTATTTCCTGGATTTGGCTTTGTCATGTAAAGCTGTTATTTGTTGCAGGTAAGGTTTATGTTTTTCTTGCTCTACAGTATTTTTACTGATGTATAAAAATTAAGAGGATTCTTTTATTTCAGAGAAAATACGCACATCCATGTCGTCCAACCATGAAATAAAAAAAAACCAAACATCTACACAACCTTTAGTAGCCAAACTTATGAAATACAGTCATTCAAGCAAAATATTTCTGTAAAGCAGTCTGCTACAGAGTGTACCTGTCAAACAAAGTCAGTAAGGTTGCATATACCTAGAAAAACAATTTGTTATCCATTAAGGATAGCCTTAGAAAGATTGGAACGTTGATCTTAACCTTAAGTTGATACTGCAGGTAACTACAGGTTTTAGCACATCTGGATTCTTTTGTAGAGCTTCCTCCACAAGCAAGATTTTATATCTCTGCTTTTTCTGTAAGCCATGAATTACATTGCATAAGAAGCGCACAAAAATGTTAAAGGTACTAGTCTAGGTGATTTTTATTTCCTGAAGCTGATGAAAACACCTTATTATTATTATTTATTATTATTACTTCTGATTATTTGGGGATTCTTTTATAAAATCAGTTATTTAATCCTTTCCTGTAAACACTAGCTGTTAGAGCTGTAAGCTTACCATAACAAGAGAACTTCTTCTAGATCAAAGAAAATTAAATATGCATTCTTTAAATACAGACAGTATGAAAGCAATTTGGCTTGCCTTTTAATATTTCCAGATTTATATTAAGGAAGGAATACATGACTGTATATGTGATAGCTTATGTGTTTTGGAGCCTTCTTGCATTCTTATGGATTTAAACACAAGAACTGCAAGCATGTCCTGAGCAGTACATCACTTTTTCTACATTTGAATGATTGAACAAAAAGGGGAGTTGGGTGCTTGGTAGCTAGATAAACATGAGCTACTGCTGTTGAAGTTTAATCATTTGGCCTAAGCCAGGTGCTTTAATCTGTCAGAAGGCGGAAGCAAGGACTTTTCTTTACAAGATCATTGGCAACACAGGTAGGGTATCTGTATTAGAAATGCAATCAAACATTTCAAAACTGTGGAAATGGCTGTTATTTTCAGCAGTGTCTGGGGTAACTGTAACAAGAATAGCCAGTTAAAGTTCTCAGAGTATTTTTTCACTATTTTGACCTTTGTTGTAGCATAGAAAAACCTGTTTCCTGTATCAAAACAGGAAAAGTTAACTCACAAACAAGGTATTCAAGCTCTTCTAGAGTCTCTATACCTTGCTGTTTTTCAGTATACAACAATGTCACAAATTCAAGTTCTCATAATTAATGTAGTACTGAAATTTTTAGGTTTGTCTGTGTGTTCAAGTTAGTGTTTAATTCTGTATTTACATACGATGCTGTGTCTGATTATAATTGCTTTAGGAAAAAAATCTATGAAAAAGGAGGTCAGCCTGGATTTTGTACAAGAACAAAATAATTCTTAGAATTCAGCACCACTTCTTACCAAATTCAAACCTTCTTTCAATAAACTACATAAGCTTACTTCCTGCTACCTCATTATTGCCTATCTTATTATCTACCTGAAGGTAGGGTCATGGTGTATATGAATGTGAAAACTGTTGTAACTACACCTTAATAGACTGTTTGCTTTTGATTAATAAGATAAATAAATGGAAGGTTCTTGTGTTCAGGTAGAGAGTTTAATGATGTTCTGTTAAGAAAAAGCAGATTCATCTGAAAAATCAGTGTTCAAAATGGAGCTATCTTTCTGCCTTGCAAAAGGATGGGGAAGAGCAAATGAGGTTACAGTACCCAAACAGACAGTATGTGATTTGTAGTCTTTCCATCCTTTCTGACATATTACGCCACCAAGTGGTTTGTTTTGTTTTGGGGTTTTTTTTAATGGTTTAGCTTTGTAGCCTTTCTCCAGCATGAAATGCTCTGAATATTACACTGATACACAGTTTATACTGTGTATACACATTTCTAATGGCAGTAGTCTTTCTGACAGGCAAATTGGAGCTTTGTGCTTGTTCTACTAGTTTCAGTTTTGCTTACTGTAGCAAGCAACAAGCAGGAGACGCATGTAGAACAGCTCTTCCAAAACTTCCTTTTTGTTCTTTCCTTGATTTAAACTACTTTTTATATTGTTTGAAGAGACAATATTGCTGTTTTTATTGAACTATAGAGCCATTGAAGGATATTCTGTACATATAGCTGTCTTTTATTGATAGCATTTTTTTAATGAAAGCACAAAAAGTGCAAAATTAAAGTTTCTGTTCTGGTAGTGTGTTCTCTGCCATTTCTGCATTTCTGTACTAGGCTTAGGTCAGCTGGTTTCAATACATGTCTAGGTATATGCTCTGACATATTTTGTGGTTACTTAAAAATTGACTGCAGGTTTAAAACTAAAATATTTGCTTGTAGAACTCACTGTTTTAGTATGTGCTTTTTTAATATCACGTACTTTTCAAAAGTCAGAATTCTGTCAAAAAATTTTCTGTTAATGCTCCATCATTAATAACAAAAAGCTCATTTCCTTGTTTGTGAGCTTGAAAAAAAAATAAAAATTGTAATCTTTAATTTAAATCTCTTAAACATACCATCCTGACTACATGAGAATGTAGGCCTAAATATAAAGGCAGTAAAGATTTTACTGAGTCCTTGGTTTTAAGAGTACAAATTACATCACTTTTTCAGACTGTATTCACTTGTTCAGAAGCATTTATTACCAATGGATTCTTCCTAAAACTAGCTATAACACAGATGAAGCTGACAAATAATCAGTAGAAATTTCACTTCGAAAATCTGTGTATGTTAATTCCAAGCAGATGTTTGGCTCAAAGACTTGGTGAACTGAATTCCAACTCTATATTGGCTTCAGAGTAGTATGTGCAAGAAGAATGTTAAATAGATTATTCTGTAGTAGAAATGTACAGCTGAGAGTGAACAAATTGGACAAAAGTTATTTTTTATTGGTTTCATCATTAATTTAATGCACCAGGCAATGGAAATAAGTGCCATCTTCCCACTGCCCCTATAACATTGTCTGAAAATTAAATGAGCCAATCTTCCTGGGAAGTTAGAAAGATGAAAAATAAGTTTTCAGGTCAAGAATCTTCTATAGAAGCTGGCTGTAGTGAGTCCTGATACAATACTCATCAGCAGAGTTCAAATAAAACTTGTAACAAAAGATCACAGAAGTGCTTTTTGGTATATTTGGATCATACAGTTCTTCTAAAGGGCTCTTAGCCAGAAGCTTTCATCCCAGATTCACCACAAGGTTGTCCTCATCCCAAGTACATTTCTCAAAAGTGAGATAGCACGTGTTGCACAGGCTGCTGAATAAAGTGACTGGATAGCTTCCTTCAGTCTCAATGTGGGAGTCATGCTTTGGTTCCACAATTGCTTTCTCTGTAGGAAGCAGGGAACAGCAGAGCTAGACACTCACTTTTTTTTATTTCTTCTTCTATCTGTTTATACCACAAAAGGAGTGAGCCAGGGTCTGATCCTTGAATCCAGTGCCAGGAAGCCCAAGAGTGGTTTCTGCTGCTTAGGGTTTGCTCCTTCCCTTCACTGTGAAACACATGAGTCCTAGCACATAATTTATGTGTACTAATTTCAGTTACCGTATCTCAAAGGCTACAAGGGCTGAATTTCAGCACAGAGTAGAACCTTCACAACGTGAAATGGAAGGGACACATGTGACACATACAGTGGTAGGCGGAGCCAAAACTGATACAGTTTCATTAATAGAGCTTTTGAGTCATCCCTGGAATAATTTTTCACCTCAACTGTGGGCAGGCATTTTCTTAATGACAGATAATTGGTGCAGCCCTGAAAAGGACAAGGGAGAAGTTACCTGCCTACAGGGAGCAGTTAAACAAAGTGAAGGATCACGAGTCAATGTTCAGAGTTGCTTCCGCTAATTTGACAGTGTAGGTTGTGTTAAGATAGTGGTAGTCTACTTTGTTCCTGTTTGCTTTGATGTCTGTATCTTAACTATCTAGTTGTTTGTTTATAAAAAACAGAGAGGAAAATAGAAAGCATAACAAAACATGCCAAAATCTGCAGTTGTTTTGAGTCAATAATGGCAGTGGTGGAGTCTGAGGCTTCTTCCATTATTTAGTTTTAGGGGCACATTTCTGTTTAATCCATGTGTCTCCAGTTCTTTTAATATCTTGCTTCAACAAATCCAAAGTTGCTATGAATTTTGGTGGGAACGTGCTTTTAGCATATAGCCTAAAGGACAGTAAAAAGGCTATATTGCTGACCAGGATGTTAGTTGGCCAGTTTTTATTACCTTTTCACAGAATATAAAGTATGTTTTGAAAGTACATTAATTTGAAAGTCCTGTATTAAAGCTTTTTCTTTCTGTTACCCCTTAGGGTATCACCACTTCAAAAATCTGAAGTTGTAGAAATGGTTAAAAAACAAGTTAAGGTAGTAACTCTAGCGATTGGTGATGGAGCAAATGATGTTAGTATGATACAAACAGCACATGTTGGTGTTGGTATTAGTGGGAATGAAGGCCTACAGGCTGCTAATTCTTCAGACTACTCAATTGCTCAGGTAAGTCATTACACTGTAAAATACTACAATAAAGTAGTTTAATATCAGATTAATATTGAGGTATGCTTGTTCTGATTTTATGTTTGTTCACTTTTTGCAGTTCAAGTATTTGAAGAACTTGTTGTTGGTTCATGGAGCCTGGAATTATAACAGAGTAGCTAAATGCATCTTGTATTGTTTCTACAAGAATATAGTCCTTTATATTATCGAGGTAATTTTACAGTACAGTAAATGTTACTTCTTGAAAGTAAAAACTTTATTATTTTGATCTTTTGATCTTTATATATTATTTTAAAGAAGCATTTAAACTGTCAATATACTTACCATTACTGAATCTTGCTTTTTAATAAACTGATTAATATTAGAGTGATTTTTTTTTTTCTTTAAAAGACCCATATGTCTAGATATTAGTACTGAATGCTTGTGTTGCATAATACTGCTAGCTTATTAAAAGTCTTTATCATTACAGTATTTAAGGAATACAGTTACAAGTAGCCTTAAATTTACCAAGAGATGTATGTCCTTAAGCTCTTTGAGCTGGTGTCAGTAACTGTCCAGTTCACAATCTGAAGCCCTTTTTCAGGTCACTGTTGAATTGCAGGGCTCTTGCTGTTCAGAACAGTACTTAGGGTTTTTATATCTATGCTTAGTTACACTATTGCATACTTTTCACTTGTTGATGGGGTGAGCATGCCTCCTTAGGCTCTAGTTCATGAACAGGCATACATACTTTACTGAAAGTAGTTCTGACCTGAGATTTTAAGGAGACTGGAGCCTCGTGAAAAATACAGTAGTATGAAAGGACTGTGCTGTAATAAATGTATGTTTATTGGTAGGTATGGTTAAGACATCATGTATAGCTATAGTTTTCATGGTCACAACCTTAAAACTTTGAATGTATTTTTAAATGGGATTTTATTTTTTTTTCCTCCCTCCCTCCCTCCCTCTTCATTTAGTTTCTCTCTTTCTTTCAACAGCTGCTTGCTTTCTTGTAACCAAATATGTATCTAGTAATTAAGTTTGTAGTTGGTTCAATCTTTATATTCACAATGATACTTAGGGTTAAAAATGTGGGAAAAAAAATAATTTGTTGCAAAGCTTGATCTCAAATTAAGTTCTGTAGGTCAGTCTTCTGTATTTTACATTAATGGACTTAATAGTTATTCTTAACTTTACTAGTTTTTTAATATATTTTCAAATTAATATCTTAAACTTGCACTGTTTTAATATGTTTTTTACTGGAAGAAAATGCCTTATTTATGTTAGACCTGATGCAAACATTAGGTTAATATTTCCAATTTTTATATTTATGTATGTGATCTTATACTGTTGCAATATTTGAAAATATTTTAAACATCTTTATTTTAAACATTTGGCTACAAGTCTTGTAGCCAAAGAGTGCATTTTTCTTAGCATATTGTTTACATTTTCTAAATTTTCCTTTTTTTCCTCTTGTGTTATCAACATAATTAGATTTCAATCTATGTAGCAGCAAGTTTATAGCCTGTTCAGAAAAACATAACATTGGAAGCTATAGAAAAAGCAAGTCCATTAACGATCCTTTTTTGCTTTAGAAGTGATGACAGACTTTAGATCTTGCATTTCAAAAGCTGGATATCTGATTAAATGATTTGACTTTGAGAGGTACTGATTAGCAATAGCTCTTGTAGTATTTGAAAAAAATAGTATTAATGTATCCTTTGTGTTTATAGAAAACGTACAAAGTTTGGCTTCAGAACATGCTACTTTATTTTTCTTAATTTTCTGTCATTGTCACCTGCAAACACATTCTAAATATGTAATTTAAATCAGATATAAATATTCCACCGTTTGTGTTCTTTGTGAAAGAAAACTAAATGCAAGGCATAGAGATCATAGTCTAAAAATACAAAGACTAGAAGAGGTCGTCTCTGCCTCCTGAGTGGATGGAAGGGCAAAGAGATGATTTTTTATGGGTTATGACCTGTTATGTATAATGTATACAAGCGTTTCACCATATACACCTTCTCTGGAAGACAAGATGACTTCTGCTTAAATTCCTGTATATCCAATGTTTGTCAGCTCAGAAAACTTTCACAAATGTTAATAGCTCTTGTCAATACTGTGAGTGAATGGGCAGAAATTCATCATTGAATGTCTCTAGAAAGGACAACTGCCAGTCTTGAATCTCTCTTTTCAGTTTTTTGTACGGATCAGGCGTGGGAGCAGAGAGCTCAATGAGTGTTTGTAAGGTGCTGATTAATATGCAGAAATGCTACATCAGGAAAACGTCTGTGAAGCTTTTCTGG
This sequence comes from Antrostomus carolinensis, assembly GCF_000700745.2. Lineage (NCBI taxonomy): Eukaryota > Metazoa > Chordata > Aves > Caprimulgiformes > Caprimulgidae > Antrostomus > Antrostomus carolinensis. Next base: position 16,210 of record NW_010325340.1, on the reverse strand, counting down.
CCACGCCTCCTCTGTCTTGGAGTTTAGAAAATAATACTATGAAAGGCATGTCTGGAGGTTGCTTTAAACAAGTTACCTTTTATTAACTGACAATAACTAAAAATACCTACCTTTACTTAATAGATGCATATTATATTTTTAAATGTCTGCTCAGTACTAATCAAACAAGTAATGCAATAGGTTCCATTTAATCTAAAATACAGCCTTTTTCCTACGCATTCGTGGGGTGATATGAAATAAGTGCCATTGCTTTCTTGGTTCAGAAAATGGTAAAGGTCTATACTAATACTCCTGCACAGTGCCTAGAGTTTCTTGACAATTAAACTCCTATTCATAAGAAAGTAGAAGTGGTCTGTGACAACTGTTTCTACTCTATGTCTTAATGCAATAGATATTTAAACGTGGGCCTCATCTTTTGTGTGAGACTAGTCCCAGTAACTTTAGAGGTTCTATTTTGAAGCATCATTCCAAATTGCAAGTGAAAACTTTAATAGACTGCTAATGTGCATTATTAAGCCTGTACCAAGCCTAATACTTACATAGGATAAGCCTATGCAGAGTCTCATACTTTGAGGAGGCTGTCATTACATTATAATGATGATTGGGATTGAGATTGATCTAGTGATTGAGAACTCCTTTGTGGCTTGATTTTGGCTAGGAACAAAATTTTCCTATTCCTACTTTTTGTTCTGCTAGCTAGTAGTAGCTAGTGATAATATAACTGGTTTATGTTAAATGAAAAAAGGTTTACAATTTTTAAAAATATATTTTTTTTTTTAAGATCTGCATAGGTCATTCATGTTTCATGGAGGAGAAAATTAAAACAAAAGAGTAAAAGACCAGAACACAAACAGAAGGAAACACGTGTGTGGAGTTCACATTTAAAGTTCAGTCACAGATCCTTAAACATGGCTGTTAGTAACAATTTAACTGATAACTATGTAAACAATTCAATTTGACTAAGTAAAGAGAGCTGTAACAATCTTTTTTTTTTTTTTTCCATAAACTTTGAATGATGTTGGGGTTTTTTGGTTGTTGGGGGGTTTTTATAATTTTTAAATTTTTTTCCTCCAAACCCTTTTTATCCCAGTGCTGAGTTACACGCTTTCTGCAGCTCATGTCCATAACTGAATTTTAGCATTTTGTTCCTCATTTCCTTTGCCTGACACATCAGATGAATGCCTGTGATCATATTGAGACCTGTATCATGCATGTCCTCAAACACGAGCAGGCTTTCTGTGTATACTTACAGAGCTGCTGAGCTGTAGCTTTTAGGTGCTGTTGTTCAATATGCCATGGCTTACTTAACGTATGCAAACTGCACCAAGTTCAGTTCAAAATGAGGACAGCAGAAAGTAATTGTGCTCATGCCCACTTCTTTGCATTATATGGTTTGAAAACTTAGAAATACAAAGGTCTGCATTGAGGCCCATCTCATTTTAGATGGGCTGTGAACCTAAATCTTTCATTTTCAATGGTAGCCATTGAACTATAAAATGGTCTGAATTTTCACTTGTCCCTCACTTGTGTAGTCTAAATTGCTTCTTAAGGACACCTATCACCTGTCCTTCTTTTTAGGGGTGCTGGATTAGTAAGTTGAGTTAGAGTAGGACCTACCCCCTAAGTGGCCAGTTCTGCTCCTAAATTAGTATCATGTACAACATGTCCTATAAACTTACTTTGCAGATACAGCTGCCTTCATTGTCCATCATAATTAGGATGGAACACACTTGTCTATGAGTAAATTTCCCACTGTGTTGCAAGTGTTTCTTGTCATGGTCACTATTGATGTGGTAAGCTCCATAGTAGTTTTTTCATGTATGGTTAAGAGTGTAATTTTCTAAGGTCCAAGGTTCAAAAGTTAGGGTAGGTAGGTGGCTTATTTTCTTCCTCTCTTACAGTTTGAGATGAGGGCTGTGTGTATCCTTCCTGCTTTTTCTTTTCCCCTCTAGATTCGCTAATTATTTTTGAGCCATAGGTGTTCTTAATGTGAACATTCAAATACTATATTGTAAACAGTAGAAAATCAATGTTTCATCTTAGATATTAAAGATCCTCTGTCTCTTGAAGTAGTATATCTGGTATTCCACTACATAGTAGTGTTTCTACTACAAAGGGCATCGGTTTTAGCCACATTAGAAGGTTTCTTTTCCCAGACATTTTTTGGATAGATTCAACAAGAACCTTAGCACCCAGGAGTGCAACTAAATTACATTTCTTGACTTGCAACTAGGACTCTGACCAAGATACGTTCCAGTTCATTATTACACTAAACTGAACTAAAAACCCTGTAACTTGCATGCTTTCTTTGGAAACCAGTAAATGCTAAGATTTCAGGAAGTTAATGCTATGCCTTGAAGGATTTATTTACAGTAAAAGAGACAGTAAAACTGTTTTCAGTTTAAATAGTTCACAATTTTAACTGAAATTCTGTACAAAAAACTGAAAGTAACAGGAGTTTTAAGGAATAAAATGATGCATGGTGTTTCTGAGAGGCTTGGTAGCAACTTCATGTATGTGTGCCGTTCCATTGTTAATTAAAATTTTATCTTAAATACTTGCATTTCTTTAAAACAGTCACTCCAAAACATTTTCAAGTGTTGCTTAACACCACTTACCTTTAAAAGTAGCATGTGGAATAGAGTCAGTACGTGTATTTAGGCCCTTCTTTTTAAATTAGTTTTATGACATTTTGACTGCTGGTTAAATCACAACAGAAAGTGAATGTTCTTTCCATATACTTCTTTTGTTATGAAGGGTCAAGTATATGTCTACTTGCAGGCTATTTTATTTTCTTCCTAGAGAGTAGTACTTTTGTTAAACTCTGTCGGAAATTACCAGCAATGAGATGTATGCATATTTATGCCCAGCTACTGAGTCACATATTCTCTATTAAAACTATCCTTTTCCACCACCCTAACCCTTTCAAATTAAGAATTCTAAAATTTACTCCAGTATTTGATACAAACAAGGAAAAAAAATTAAGGGATAAATCCCATAATAGTGTCTGTCACTCCTCTCTCAAGAGCTATCTCCCTAGCTGTCTTTCTAGTTTGGGAGTAAAATAATGTAGGAACTATGTATAATTAGAAGGTTGAAAAGAGACAAGACAGTCAAGAACCACAACTTGTATCCTTCAGTGGTGATGAGGTTCTGGATTACATTCACACATTTAGCTCATAAAGCATCCAAAAAACTGTGCTGATGTTGAGTGTGTACTTAATTGTTCAGTAATGAACACCTGATTATGCACTTGTCTCGCTCCCTCATAGTCAACTGTTGAGAAACTGCTGCTAACAAACGTCTGCTAAATCCATCACAGTTAAATTGTAACTCCTATTTCAAAAGTCAAAAATCAAAATACACAAGAGCTTATAAAATTCTGATTCAACTGGCATAAAATAATACCATTTTCTTTTCAGTGAATAGACTGAAAGGTTAGAAAATAGTGCTCGTTGCTGTTACAATCAACCAAAGTAAAGAAATTTAGCAGTGTAAGGCTTCAGAAAATTCAATGTATTCTGTATCTCTGTATTGCAGTCTCTAACATTCATGACTGAATGTATCAATCTTGCTCCACTAAGTGCCACCAAAAAACCCTATTTACTTTTCATTTATTGGTTGAAAAAATAGCAATTTTGGCTGGATTTTACTTCCCATTTTTAGTGTTAATAGTTGATAATTTCAGGGTTTTTTCCATCTCAAAGTATTCACAAACATGTTCAAACATTATACAACATGATAAAAAAACCTGAGCTTTGTCATAGAATCTCATCACCTGGAGGCCAGCCCAGGTACACACTGATAAACATACATAATGATTGTAGCAATTTATGCTTCCATAATAAAGTCAAATGAAATGTGAAGTGTAGCAAAGTATCTGCAAAATAGCATCTAAAAATTGACTTGAAAAACATGAGTCTTAAATTGAGTAGAATGTTGTTTAGATGATCCTAACTTCTGTCACCTTACAGTTTATTTTTGTAGTAGGCAATATAGTTTCAATCTTAACTTGTTAATAAAGATTCATCAGACGTGCTGCTTCTCCACTTTGATTCAATCTTTGAACTAATCATTGAACTAATATAAGCATGAAGAAATAGAAGAAAGCAGTTATGCTGCATGCTATACTGAAAAACATAATACCCCTTTCTGTAAAGCTGAGCAAAAATGTATTTTTCACACCTTGCAAGACATTTGAGTAATGTACAGTTCTCCTCTTTTTCAGATCTGGTTTGCATTTGTCAATGGTTTTTCTGGACAAATTCTTTTTGAGAGATGGTGTATAGGTCTTTACAATGTGGTAAGATGATTTGTATGTTTTCAGTTATTTTCAACCATAATCATGAAAGTTTTTTGAGTAAGCAATCTTTAAGCAAGTCCTTCTCTGAAGTTTTGCAATATGGGTTTTTTTTAATGCATCTACTAGATGTTTACAGCAATGCCTCCACTAACTCTTGGAATATTTGAGAGATCTTGCCGAAAAGAAAACATGCTGAAATATCCTGAGTTATACAAGACTTCCCAAAATGCACTGGACTTCAACACCAAGGTAGAGTAAAAAAAAAAATCAAACATAATTAAAGCAGAAATTAGTAGGACTTCAGTATAGTTATCCTTTTTATTCTATGCTGCTCATAACTAAAAATGGACAGGATTTTTTTTACTACTGTTTCAAGTTGTCCACTTGTCTGAATGCTGTAAAACATATGTATTCACTTTAAGCAAGTACTGAAATGGACAGCAAGCATTTTCTTTTTTTCAGCCCAATTTTTTTTTTTTCTCTCCTGGTAATAAAGCTGTCTTGTATAGGCAGAAGTGATTAGACCTCTCTGTTGCTGGGCTGTATGTATTTGTACTGTTATATGGAAATGGATTACTGAAGCCTGTGGAGAAGTGTTGCAGAGAACAATAAGAACTGTCATTGGATTTGCAGAGGGAGGGACTTGGTACTATTCTTTGTCAATTTGGAGTTGTGATTTTATGGTTTAATTTCGAGTTTTGGGAGAAAATACTTGAAGTCAGTTAAGAATGTGTCAGGGTGGATCAGAAGAAATCTGAGGCTACTTTTGGTGGGAAGTGGGCAACATTCATCTTGGGGAGACTAGCACAAGAAGTCGTAAAAGACTCCCTAATAAAGAGAGTACTAGTAAAAGTAGTAGGACTCTCTAATATATAAAATATACACCATTTCTACAGGTTTGTCCATAAATAATCTCTTTTTAAAAAAAACTTAAACTCATTCCTGAATCTGCAATTTCATGAATACTGTGACATTTGTAAGAGTTCCTTCTGATTTTATTTGATTTTTCTACATATAATTTGGACATTTCAAGTGATGTCATTGTATGTTGAACTTGGGGACATTTTCAATCTGTCATTGAATTAACAATGCCTACATGGTCGAGTAGATGTGCGGAGCTGATACAGCATACTTAGCTGTCATAGCTGTGCTGCTTCTGCTGTAAAACTCAAGTACCCCTATCTATATAGAATTCTTTTTCCCAAACTATCTTTGTTCACTGAAGCATATGAGATTTTTCTCCTTCTTGCTCACTTCATCCCTTCACCTGCAAAAACAAACCTGAAAGTTTTAAGGAAACTAGGGAAAATAGTTTCTTGTGTCGCTGTGAATGCCTTACAAATATCAGACTTTTCTTGTTCCATTGATACAGACACTACTGTGTTGTGATAATTTTAATAAATAATGTAAGTCATGAGTTACAATTGTTGGATTTTTCTGTTTTTAAATAAGCCTGTAATATTGTATTTATTGTTCGGATGTATTGTTGACTTCATTGGAAATTCTGTGGCTATTCCCATAGAACACTTGCTATGAGTCAATGTCTACAAAATTCCCAGCTACAAAATTCCCACCTATATACGTTGAATAGTTGGTGTTAAAGATTTGGAAACATTACTGCTTTGAATGTTGATGCAGATGTTTGTTATGGTAAAAGGGATCAAAGGTTATGAGGTCATGACAGAGGTTAAAGGATTAGCATGTGACAATAAGAATTGGTCAGGAAAATGGAAAAGTAGAACTAATTTTTCTTGCACCCACCTGTGCTTTCTGTCAAATAAAATCTTCTGGTAATGACATAGCAAGAAGGAGAGACAAAGGTTAATGAGTAGCACAAGTTCAAATGTGCAAAGTATTGGAGTGTAAATTGGATCATACAACCTAGTGTAGTTGTATAATGTGACAAAAGACTTCGAGACATTGTGGAAAATGTTGTGAGGCAGGCAACTTAATTTCAATTGTCTGAGCGCCTTAACACTCATAATACACATCAGTTAGCTACAATAAAGGTTATGATAGTCAAAAGAGTTGTTAACGAAAAAACATGATTGCTATACTGAAGGAAATGGGTAACATATTTTTGATTAAGTCTTGTTATGTCTTTATACAATATATTATGGAAAGCATCAATAGGTTGTTTGTCCTTAATACAGTTCTTTGCAGAAGGCATATTTTACAAATGAAAATAAGTTTGAAACTACAGTTTGAATTATTTAGCAAATATATTAAAGGAAGTTTAATATGATGAAGCCATGCACTTCAAGAATGGAGCATGTAAGGAGAAATCTAAGGAAGATACTATTATTTGTCCTTTTTTTTAATTCCTTGTATGCAGAAATATGTAGGTAGGTGTATGTAAAACCCAGGTTTTGATTGTTCTGCTGTCCACATTTCTTATTACACAAAATGTAAATTGTAAAAGCTAGAGTCCTTTTTAATTCCCTGCTTAGAATGTAGCAGTAGTTCCAGTTGTCTGGTTTAGTTTAATTTTCCGATGATATTCCCATATGTATACATTTTAATTTCCCTTGTGATTTGAAATTAAAAGGAGGAGATAATACACACTTTTTTCAAAACATAAAAATAAACAAATGACCCATGAAGAGCTAAGAGGCAGAAAGTGCCTGTCAGTTATATTGCTTCACAGTGGTGGCCTGACAGAAACACATTTTGTGAATCTAACACATAGATAAAAAGAAAGGTCAGGGTTCACAGAGCTAGTTTATTGCAAATGGTTCTCATGGATTTTCTGTTTTCCCTTAGGTTTTCTGGGTTCATTGTTTAAATGGCCTCTTCCACTCATTCATTCTGTTTTGGTTTCCACTAAAAGCCCTCCAGCATGGTAAGTATTGCGAAAAATAAAAATATAAATGTTGAAAGGTACAAAATATCTAAGTACCTACTTTTTACTTAGGAAAGCTTTATAAATACTAACAGTTTTGTGTGATTAAATTTCAGTATGCCATTTCTAGAACTAGAGCAGATGCAGTATATTTAAAATGCGTTATTTAAAATCTGTTTAAAAATAGGAGTAATATTATGTACATATACATGAAATGATACAAATAGGTTTTGAGTAAATTGAAACAAGATGGAGAAAAAGATTGCTATTTAATTATGCTATTTTTTTAATATAATACACCACCACAGTAAATACCTGCAAGATCCTAAATCACTACTAACCCTTACACTGTCTATTACATTTTGTATACTTTTATTGCTGATGTGTATACCTCCTCTCCTGTTAGTTCAAGGGCATACTAACCCATTAGTTTACATCTGTGTGAGGAGGCTTGTGACAGAGGAAACTGGGACTTCTTGGACAGCTCAGTCCTGTCACTCTTCTCGTTCAGCTGTTGTGTATGCAACTGAGTTGCAGAAGCGAACTGGACAGCTGGGAGGAAAGCTGTATTTAGAGGGAACTTGAAAGCACTGCTTCCAGTTTGTGGGACTGTTAGGGGTGGGGTTTTGTTTTGCTTCCACTTTGTGGGGACGGGGAAAAAAAAAAAAGTGTGTACCCTGCAGCTTTTCTGTGAAATGAGTAGTCTGCTCAGTTTCCCTGATACAGCCAGGCAGTCTACCCTGGCACAGGGGACAGAAATATTCTCATGGACATTTTGGAACTGTTGAGACAAGATAGTGAGGCGGTCACAGCTGCTTGTGCCTCAAAAGGTTAAGGGGAGAACTTTTTGCAGAGTATTTTATACTCAGTGACTTCTGATGGGTAAAGGGAAGTAGGTAGTGGCCTGTTTTCTTTGAAGGGCCACTCACATCACGCTGGATGTGAGCTCAGTTTGCACTGGAGAGGTTTAGACAGCCCAGGAGGAAAGAGGTCCCAAAATGTGAATGCATACTTTAAACCCACAACCTCAAATTGAAACCAAAATCCCCATTTAAAGCTATAGACAATCCACGCGAGAGATTTATGCATTACATGATGCAGAAGTGTTTAATGAGTATATGTTGTGATGCGGGATAGAGTTCATGTGTGAATGCCAAAGCTGAGATACTTGCATGAGCATTTGTGAGAGCACTGTAGCGCAGGCCTGTGCTCACAGCCCCTGGGCTAGAACTGACCTGCTGGCAAGTGGCCTCTACAAGTCTGAACAAATTGCCTTCTGTCTTCCTTTTTCATTCCTAGACAAAGGCCAGGTGAGTAAGGGGAGCAGAACTGGGACCTGGGGATTGGGCCCATGGTGGGCGGTATAACCAGTACCTGCCGTGGGTCCAACTGGTGCACAGAGTTCTGCATGGAGGGGAGATGAGCACAGGATGGAAGGTGCTGTTAATTCAATCTCTGATGGCTGTATCTGCAAAGAGGAAAGGGAAATATGATATTAGTTTCCTAGGGAGGAGCTGATGAGTGTCAGATCCACCAGAGAGAGGAACTTCTGCAAACAGGTCTCAGCCTCCACCTTCTCTTAGCAAAGAGGTGGCGCAGGAAGATCCTGAGATACGAAAGGAGGGATGGAAAGACTGGGAGATAGCTCAGCTTTGTGCATGAGAGTGCTGAGTCCCAGCACTCTGACTGATGGGAACAGACTTAGCTGCCTGCCTATTGCTCTGTTTTATCCTCATTATGCTCTTTACTGCTCGATATGTATTGTAAAGCAGCGGAGTGCATGTTTGAGCAGGTATTTATTAGAACATTGAAAATCAAATCTTGAAGACCATTAAAATCTCTCAGAGCTCACAGTCTGGCCTTTTCTTTGAGCATTTTCTCCTGTGTACTCTTTAGTCTTACTTGTCCACCTCTTTCTTGTCTGTGAGTGGAAAATTTCAAACTGCATGTGTTGCAGTAGAGTCTACTGAGAAACATGACATCAGAACACAGGTATAGATTTGTCAGAATTTGCTCCATGTGATATAACCATTGTACAGTACACAAGACTAGAGTCTTTGCACACCATGTACTGTCATGTGGATATGAAAAATGACAAGGACATAAATCTTTGCAGAAGTTTCTTCTCATGCAACTTTGTCAATATAACAGTAAATGGCAGAAGCCAAACATATGTACAAGTAAATCCACCAACTGCTCCCTCTTTTGTATAATCTTTAAAATGAGCCATGGTCTCAGCTTTGTTTTCAGGCTTCCAGAGCTCTTGTAGTCCTTAGTGGTGTGCTAGTCTGTCCAGGGAGAAAGCTAAATTGGAGAAGTGCCAGGAATGCAACCAGTATCACTAGAGCTAAGGTGGCAACCGTTGAGCTCTTCATCTTGAAATGGGAGAGGACTAGATTAAGGAGGACTACTTGCAAGCATTTTTATTCTGATTTTTTTATGTGAACTTTCACCTGCTGTCTCTTCCAGAATATCAATAAATAGATTTTTTTTTTTCTGTGATAAACTGGCCTCGCAGGTCCTGAAAAGCTTATCGAAAGGAGCATTGAATTAATGAATGAATTTCAAGCATGTGTAAAAGTGATATCAAGGCTGGAAAAACTCAACACAAATATGAAAACATACTTAATTAGCAGTATTTAATATACCATGTGCTAGCTGAGGGTAGTGAAAAAATAATGGTTTTCAAGTGCAGATTATTTTAATCAGCTTGTCACCTTCCTCTGGCCAACCCAGTCAGACAAGTTTTAAACCCATCCCCACCCGCCCAAAAAAAAAAACCCAAACACCTTTATTCTCTTTCCCCCAGCACAGCTTTTTAAAAATATCTTTGCTTATACTCTCTCAGCATTAGTGGGTTTTTTTGTTTGCTTGGGTTTTTTTGTCTTGTACTTTTATCCTTCCTTACTACATGCTATATTTTACTATATTTTTATATCTCTTTATATAATGGCAGTAAAAAGCAATACCCCAGTGATTAGAATCTCTACAGCAGAGTGTTTCTGGTTTAGTTGAAGTTAATGAACAATCTCAGGTGCTAAAAGCATTTCTAAAATGAACATGTAAAAATTTAGCAAGCTCAATACTTCTAATTGAGAAATTCCCTCTAGATAGTTCAGTTGTGTATTGTCCCATGTCGGCCAAGAAATCTCACAGAACTGGGATCAGAAAAGCCCGTGCTGTAGCAATAGTCCTAAAATAAGTTCTGTTAAATAAGCATAAATGCAGTGCTTCAGAATTCTGAATTTAAGAACTGTACTAGATGTGATTTTTATGCAAACGCATCTCCTTAGGGCACTGACTCTTCACATAAATGCTGTGTGTGTCTTATGTCTATCGATATGTGCCAAATGGATATGTATTTATATGAATCCACAGATTTGAGTTGGGTAAATTTTGAAAATGTTTTAAATAACAAGCATCTCAAGAATTAAAATTGACTCTATTTTATATTTTTACATAAACTGAATCTCAGAAATATGGGTAAGAGCAAAGATAAGTAAGTTTCTGTACCAAAAATATCAGAATCTGTGAAAATCTTGAGTCTCCAAGATTTCTGTTTACTTATGTGTTACAATCAATGTACACTATGGCTATTATATTTCATACTTTTCTGAAGGTAAGATACTGTATTTCTGAACTTAAAAGTCACTCTAACTGAATTGTTACTGAATACAATATTACTCATATTGGTATAGGATGTTACCAAAAACTCCTGTTTCTAGCATAATTCCCGAAGTCGCTGAAAGTTTTAAAGGACTGAAAATTATAAAAGTTATAGATCTCTACTGTTCAATACAGTTCAAGGTGAAATATGCTGTATCCTCCCTGTAGGAAGTGTTACAATCTCTTTTGTACCAAAAATAAGATTTTACATATATATATATATATATTCACACACACACATATATATACAGTCCTATTGTGGATATTTAAATGCTTTTATTTTCATCACTATTTTCTTCTCCAGGTACCGTATTCAGCAATGGTAAAACTTCAGATTACCTGCTCTTGGGGAACACTGTATACACTGTAAGTCTTCCTACTGCTCTCTGGTGCTCTATCAGCTACCTATCTATATTGGCTCTATCTTCAACTCTTAAAGAGATGTGGTTTTACTACTATTTATTATTCTCTACATGGAAGACTTGATTCATTGTAGTTCCTTAAGAATAAGAAATGACACATGAATGGCTTTTTGAGAAGCTGTGAAGTGAATTTTGCATTCTAATTCCAGTTTTTAAAATAAACAAGTTTAATAAACATGCAGAAGATACATCTGTCCTTTACTGGAAATTGTCTGGTTTTTAAATAATGGGTGTTGTAATTAGCATGCTCATTAATTTTAGGTAAGTTTCTGCATTGGAGAAATCCCAGGTTATTTGATATGGAACTGGTTAGTGAAGATACAGTTCTGTTCTCCCTCTCTTATTTTATCATGGGGGCCTTGAAAGAGGGGTAGAGCCACATGGAACCAAGATTTGTAGGATGCCAATTTGGGGACACCCAAACTGCCAGAATTACACTTCAGCCACACCTAACAGTGATCTCCTGTTACTCTTGTAGATATTAGTTATTATTGGTTTTTTTGAGCTAGCAGTGTGCCCCTGTGGCCAGGAAGGCCAACAGTCTCCTGGGGTGCATTAAAAATAGCGTGGCCAGTAGGTCGAGGGAGGTTCTCCTCCCCCTCTACTCTACCCTGGTGAGGCCACATCTGGAGTACTGTGTCCAGTTCTGGGCTCCCCAGTTCAAGACAGGGATCTTCTGGAGAGAGTCCAGCAGAGGGCCACAAAAATGATGACGGGCCTGGAGCATCTCCAGTGTGAGGAGAGGCTGAGAGAGCTGGGACACTTCAGCCTGGAGAAGAGCAGCCTGAGAGGAGATCTTATCAATGTCTATAAATACCTGAAGTGCAGGGGCCAAATGGATGGTGCTGGGCTCTTTTAGGTGGTGCCCATGACAGGACAAGGGGCAATGGGCAAAAACTGGAACACTGGAAGTTCCAGACAAACTCAAGGAAAAACTTCTTTGCTGTGAGGGTGTCGGAGCACTGGGACAGGCTGCCCAGAGAAGTTGTGGAGTCTCCATCTCTGGAGATGTTCAAAACCCGCGTGGACACTTTCCTGTGCAACCTGCTGTAGGGAACCTACTTTAGCAGGGGGGTTGGACTAGATGATCTCTTGAGGTCCTTTCCAACCCCTGCAATTCTGTGATTCTATGATTTTTTTTCTTTTGATCTTTCATCTCCTAGAATAAATTAATGAAGCTAAATACCTGTTTTTCACTTGCTAGGTACCAATATTATTGAATAAATGAGGGTTTTCTGAGATCTCTTAGAAGCAATATTAGACTTGTGCTTCTCTCCTCTGTTTTTCAGTGTTAAGGGTTTAATTAATTTTTCCATTTCCTGTTGTTGGCAGACACAAAAAAGAGATTAATTTTTCCATCAAAATAAGGGGACTGTAATAAAAATACAGATTCACATCAAAATTGATTTCCTGAGGGAATAGGGAAACATTGTAACTGAAATAAAACTCAAGTATTCTAAAACACATTGTAGTCCTTTGAGAACATAGCTACTGTCAACATCTCCTACCTATGAGAGAACATTTTGAATAGGGTTTTCTGGTCAGCTAACCAGAAAGGTTAAAGAGCATAAAGGGACGAGTAACCATAGCCCATTCTGTGTATATGCTACTGCTGTGGCAGTTAAAATAAAATGTTTCTACTGCCAGTACATACATGGACTTTAAACTGGTTCTTTCAGGCACTTTGAAAAATAATTTATTCACACATTCTCCTAAAAGTTTATGTGCTCTGCACCTCCCTTTCCCTGTTCCAAAAGCCAAGCACAGCATGTTTTGTCAGCACTAGTCACATCTATCATATGATGAACTGATCTCCATTAGGGATGGATGGAATATCCTGGGTAAGTGTTTTCTGTGCAAGTCTTAATAAAATTAAGATGTAAGGTCACAGTCATTGTCATAGCTCAATCCTGACAGAAGTAGTTCAACTGACAGTCATTTATCTGAATGTCACTGCTTTCCCCAGTATTGCTAAATACTTCATAAAAGTATCTACTGCAACTACCTGTTGTTCCAAGTGAAACAGGTTCTTCCTGGGGAGAGGTTCTCTGCACCAGGTTTCCACCCTATCTACAAATGTTTCATTGTTTACTATACTTAGAAGTTGTAACCTTGCTCAGTTCAGCAGAATTGTATTTTATTAATTGTATGTATGTATACAAGTTGCCTAACTTCAGTATCCTAGCACCTAAGCCAAGTTTTCTGATAGCATCTCCTTTTCCTCGATTCCTCTAAAAGTATCCTTTGTATTGGCCATCATTTTGTAGAGTGAGTTAGCACTGTACACTAAACCCAATTGCTCAACATACTAACTGCAATCACAGTTGAAGTTCTTTCCTGAAGCAATCTCAGAATTTTGTCCTATCCAGTCATTCTACTCTACACTTCCTTCCAAAAGCCAAGCTTGGCACCAGGAGAAAACAAGTTACCTACACTGTACTAGGAGTTTACTGGATTACACTAGGTCCTGTGGAACTGAGTATTCAACAAGTACAGTTGTTTAGACTGTCACCCATCAGTTGATGGGTAAGTCCTGAAATCTTAGGGCACTGCAAGAAGAGCTGAGTATCATCTGTGACATAGCTGACTCATAAACATCAAAGCCTACATTTTCAAATTTGCAGCAACATTTTCCACCACCTTCAGAAATTAATTAATTTCTGATTCTTTCAATATAGGAACCTGGAGCTACTCTTTACTGTTTGTCAGTCTGTATCCATATATGCTAAAACAGAGGTCACAGTGCAATTGCTCTTGTCACCTTCAGCAACAGTTTTCAACTAGGAGAGCTGAAACTTCACCATCTTGAGAGGCTAATTGCTTGCTACTAACCTGCAGAATGGCCAAGAATTTCACATTATAAGTCCATTTTCACCATTATAAATCCAGGCTTTTTCATTTGTGTTCCAAATTCTCCACTTGCTTCACTTCAGATTGAAAATCTGGGGAGGGATGGGGGTTGCAACTTATGTATTCCTACTCTTGCATAGGAATTCAAGGAGGTCTGGAACACACATGGAGATTTGAGAGACTTTCAAAATTGGGAGGAGGGGAGAATTTTTTTGAAGATGTTTTTAAAAATCTGTGCATGTGAAGTGTATGTGCACTGACAGTTGTCAGTCATTGTCTTGAAATAACAAAATCATGAAACTAAGGTACTATTCATTCTTCCCTCTGCTTTTAGTTTGTTTTTAGGAATTCTGCTGTCATCACTTATGCAAAAATCAGTAGCAAAGAGATTCAGAAATTAATATTGTTTCTTTAGAGCCACAGAGCAAGTCAAGAATGTGCACTGGTTCATAGCATGTCCTGGAATTATGTCTTCAAACATAAATTTCAAATAGGAGTAGAGCACCATGAAAATATTTGTATGACCACTCTTGAGAGGTCTTTTTTAAGAAGCTAAGTGTTTTATAGAGAATACCAGTTTGATTTCTTGTTTCCTGGGTGGGACTCAGTGAGCTATTGTTAGTTTGGTTCAAGGGGAGAAGGAAGCAATAAAACCTAAATTCTTGAGGAGGCCGCTGTGAGTAGTTGGTAACTTCATTAGGGGAATCAGTTAAGATGCAAGGAGGGTATATATTCACACAGTGTATATTTCCTTTTATAGAGACCTGCAGTGTTTGTTTTCTGTATACATTGTTTCTATGCAATGAGAATTCTTCCTCTGATCGTAAAGAAGGATTTTTTCTTTTCTTACAACTGACTCAAAAGTAGCAAGCAAGTGTACCAGATGAGAACTATTTTTTCGCAGCAATTCTTTCTCTTTTTTTTTGTTTTCACTCATCTAAATATAGCACCAGAACTGGATAGACTAAGTAAATTATAACACTCATCATGGTCCTTAATTTTCTTCTAATTAGATTTAACATGTTTTAGATAATGGAATTGTAGTGCTGGTTTTGGGGGGTCTGGTTGGAGGAGGGGGTGTTCTTAATAATGCAGTAGTTACAGCTGGGGTGAAATCTTCCTGGCAGGATTTGTATCCTTCGTTGCACCATAAATAGTGGGAGGCTTGTCAGATATATTTAACCAGTTATTTTCAGCTTCTGACTGAAGTAAATTTCTTCTGAGTTTCTGGACCTGGCCAACAAACTAGAGTTTAAACTATAGCTGTGACAGTTGAAGCTTGGTCTTTGTGACTGTTTTTTAGCCTTATGTTCTTCAGACTGCACATAAAGCAAAACTTGTGATACATGTTCACATATGAGTTACAAAATATACTGCTGACAAAACAGAAAACTTCTGTGAATTTCAAAGGAAGGAGATAAACAATTTTCCTGAATCAACTAGTCCTTGCTGTAGGATTATAAACTTTCTACTACTGCTCCTCTCTAAACTAAGATGGAGTATGTAACAGGACAATAAGATGACATTTTCAGAGACTGCTCCATAAAAAGGGTAAAGATAAGAAAAGAGCGAAGATAAGAGGGAAGAATGAAAATAATATAACAGACTCATTCAGCATGTTCTTTTGTATGCAGAACCATAGGTCTTAGGCTGCCAACATTTAACTGTGGTTTTGCAGGGTTTGGCAAAGGTGATTGATCTGCTAATGAAGTACCAATGAAATGAACAAAACTGGGGTTTTTTGGTTTGGTTTGGGTTTTTTTCCCCTTAAAATTTAGATTAATGTAAGCTTGAACAATTGCAAGTTTTCAGCCCAGCATCTAGATCTAAATTTGTCTTAGTGGAGAAAGCAGTAGTCATCCTCTCCATAACTAAGGAGTCTGCCAACTCTACTGAAGTGGACTAAACTTGAACCTTTCTCTGTAACCAAAATACCATCAATAAAGAAGCTGCCAACTCAGTAAGAGCCAGACTTGCAGCGTTCTAGGAGGAAAGGGAAATGTTTAAGATTTCAAACACCAAAAAAAGAGTTTTCCAAATCAAATGAGTAGAGATTATTAATGGAAACTAATAATTCTTAGTGTTCTATTACTAGCTCATTACTGGAGTGTACCTTTTAATCTTCCA